>NC_133389.1:117827972-118010472 GCF_047511655.1 Castor canadensis | reverse complement strand
ATGTCAAGTTGCCTGGTCATTTTCTGAAATGGAGGAAGTGGCTACAGTTCACAAGGCAGAATTCCAGGTGTGTGTGTGTGTGTGTGTGTGTGTGTGTGTGTGTGTGTGTGAAAGGGAGGAAAAGAGAGGGGGAGAGAGGGAGAGAGAGAGAGAGAGAGAGTTGCAGGCAGAGAGTCTCCTTGAAGCCTTTGAGTACTAATTAGCACAATTCATGGATATGAAGAAATTTCCCAGGATAAGGGGTAAAACTACCCAAAAGTAGCAGAGGAAAAAACCCTTGAAATTAATTTATTACCTCACAAAGAAAAACCAAAATCTTCATAATTCATAGTGCATCAAGTAGAGTTCACAGAAAGGTATATCTTCAATAGTGGGGAAAATTAACCTTAGACTAAAGACTACTCTGGTCTCAACTAGCAAAATTCAACAGCCAGTCTTGTCAGTATCAAGCTGTTTTCAAGTAACTTGATTGAGGTCCTAAATAAAGTTCATGTGTATTTGCAGCAATAAAAGTAGCATCAAATAAAATAAAATCATGCCTGCACCCAATTGAAAAATTGCCTGACATGAAAAGAAATAGGACAATATGTTACATGCTGAGAAGAAAGAGTAAAGAATAGAAGCAAATCTAGTTATGACACAAATGATACAATTAGTATCAGGATATTAGAAAAGCTATTATAATTATATTTCATATATTGTCTAATGGGAGAGGAAAGAGAATGTTAAACACACACGATGATATGAAAGAGACTGAAATAAAATTTCCAGAAAAAAATGCAATACCTGACAAAAATTTAATTGTTTATAATCAATGACAGATTAAATACTACAGAAGAAAAGATCAGTGAATTTAACAACAAAGCAAAAGAAACTATTGAATATGAAAAACAAATATGTATAGAAGATGAGCAGAACATTGAGGAGTTGTGGGACAATTTCAAGTAGCTGATGCAACTATAATTAGAGTCACCAAAAGGGAAGGACAGAAAAAATATTGGAAATATTGGGAAAGTACCTTTCAAAAATAAAAAAGAAATAAATTTTTTTCATACATTCATAAGTTAAAAAACACTTTATTACCACAAACCAAAATTATAATGAATAATGAAAGAAATGTCTTCAGCAGTTTGAAAATGAAATAGGTAAAAACCTGAAAAACACTAAGGGAAGAACAACAAAATAGTTAATACATGGGTAAATATGAAAGAGATTGTTTCTTCCTTTTAAATCACAAAAGGCAATTTACTATTAAAAGCTAAGTTAATAATGTAGTTTTGGTTTTATAACACATGTAGAAATGAAATATATGACAAAAATAGTACAATGGTTTGAAAGAGGTATGAAAAGATATGAATCTAATAGAGGGATGTAGACATTTCTTGGGTAAAGCAGAGTATCAGTGAAGGGAACCTTTATTGAGCAACTTCTTTGTGCTAGTTCCTGAGCTCCCCTCGGGCGTATAGAGGAACTCACCTGACTTGAGTTGGCCCTTTGATTTATTACCAGCTGCAGATAATAATGTTAAGACCTGATACTGGGTTGGAAATTCAGCTAATTGGTTTTCTAGCTAATGAGATGACTTTTCTATGAACCTAAGATGATATAGGTATGGATCAGAAATAAATCCAGAATAGGTCAAGATACAAACCAACAAATACAATGTCTGGGAGAAAAAAACCTAAGAAACCAGTTATTGTCTGGTCAGATGACTTATGTCATCATTAATTCTCTCTGAATTTGCCACTTTGTGGAAATACAGTGAGTCCATGTCACTAGCTACAACATCTGATTTATTTTACTATTTTAGCCAACAGGAGCACTTGTTGACAATTCTAAGACCTACGTTTCTTTTGAAGTGCATTGTAACCCCTCAGAAGCAGCCAGTAACTACCCTGCCCTCCAAGGACTCTTCTCAGCACCTGACAGGTTGCTGGTCAATGAAAAAAAATAACCATGCAATTTAGTTAAATGGGGGTAAGGCCATGGTCTTTGGCATTATTAGTACAACGTAATAGGCCAATGAACTAACCCAACCTTCTTATTATAGTTCCTTAAATCAGTGTAGAACTAAGGGAAGGACTAGAGTTAGGATAATCTTCAATGATCTGTTTAATTGTTCTCCTTTTTATGACTTTCCTATTGACAATAGATGATCTTTATTTAGGAGTATTGAGTTTGAGTCTGAGTTGGTAACATCTAAGTTAAGGTCAGAGGGGTGTGGTGAGGGGAGTCAACAATTTCATTTGCTGAAAGGAGAATCATAATTTTCTACATAGCCTTACTATCACTCTCCTTCCTACAGAAACTTAGTTTATATTAGTACCCTTGACAATTCTTAGAGAAAGCTGGATCTATCTATAGTCAGAAGGAAGAACTCATGTAATATAAGCCAGTCATGATGTTTCCATTGTCTCTTACAGATACTGTTGAGATAGAAGCATTGAATACAAGTTTGGTCAGAAATTTCAGAGGAAAACTATCTTGAAGTTTGGAAAGCAGGTACACTTCATTTTTAGAAATGATTTAAAGCAGGAATAGCTCTTACTCATTAAGCATGAAATCCACATATGGAAAGAGCAGAACCAAGAGAGTCATGAGGCAATGGAGCCAATATCTTCATTTGTCCTTCCTAAAGACTTTTTTTTTTTATGTGTGTATGGACTTCTTGTATGTTACGGATCCTTAGATCTTGACACAATTGAATGGGATTTTTCCGATACTTGGAGCAGAAATCATTCTAACTGGTGCATTTTTTCAGCCCATTTATTTCACAAAGAAAGAAAATAAACCTAGGAAATAAAATGATTTAACTAAGGCCACAAAGCTAGTGAACATCAAAGCCAGGGCTAGATTAGCAAACCACGGTGGGCAATTGCATTCTAAGACTTAGAATATAAATTTAGATTCTAAATATATTCAAGATTGATGTATGATTAGTTCATGATTAATAATCATTTTTACCCAAAGAAGTTAACATCACTACTACTTCCTGAATCATTTGTGTTAACTGATTTTTAAGACTTCTTGTAAACTCATATAGTCTTTGTAATATGTGTCTTCATGGATGATATTCAAAATATTCAGTAATTAAGACGACAAGAATATCACCCAACCAGAAAGAACACTGTTTATACTGCTAAGACATGGTTCTAGAGGCTCTGGTTTTCGAGGCCATACTCGTTCAATTGCTAGAATAAGGGAATGTTTTGGGCTCCCAAGAAAGGATATGAGGGCCAGAGGACTTCATTAGGGAGTAAAGTAGCTCTATAAATGTTGTTTTAAAAAATACCACACAACTAATTTCACTGACCACTGCATCCTGGCTGGCTCTCAGTGCCATGTTCTATACAGTTCAGAATCTAATGATCTTGTGTGTGTTGTCTTATCCTTTCATCCATATGGACTATAAATTCTTTTCCTCTTTTAAAATTTTATTTTATTTTTGAATTAGCATATGTTAATAATACCAGATTTCATTGTGATTATTCCATACACAGGTACAGTATACTTTGAACAAATTTTCACCCCTTCATTATATTTCAATTCCTTCCCCTCCTTTCTTCCTCCTTTTTAAAACAGTGTTTTATAGGATTCATTATGCTCCCTCTACCCACACACATCTGTATGATTCTTCAGTCTTCTTCGCCCTTCCGTATCCTTTCCTTTCTCCCTCACTTGCACTAATTCCACTCTAGACAGTCTTCCATGTACATTCATGTCCTGTAATCATCATCATCATCATCATCTTTTCTTTGAGACCAAAGACAATATCTAACATCCATTAGATATTTTTTTGTTACCAAAAATAACTAGTGCCTAAGGATTTAATAAGTAATAAATAATCTTTTCCCAAAATACTAAGATATAAATGAAAAAATTCTATTTTCTTGTCCCATTCATTCATCTTATAATTTTTTAGTACATGTAGCTATGAAGATCCAACTACAATGGGTGTTTGAGATATGCAAAAAAGAAATAGCACTGCTCTACAAAAGCCACGTTTTTTTTTTTTTTTTTCTTCTTCTGAAAAATACAGTTCCTGCCTAGTTTGGATCCTGGAAAAAAAAAATAGGTGGTATATTTGAAAGCTAAGCCCAGAAACACAAAGAGGGGCCTTTGAAAATCACACATTTTGAGCAGAGGACTCCTGAATAATTGTGCTTTCTTTCTTCTCTAAGTCACTAAACTTTCCATAAACTCTAATTTTCATTGCTGACTACTCACTCTCCTGTTCTTTATCTACTGTTTGACAGCAGTAACTACCCTCTTCTTGATATTATTTATCTTACATCTCTAACCACTTCACTAAACCTTTACTGGCCCTCCTTCTCTTCCACAGCTCTAAAAATATGTTTCCCAAGATTTCAACATGAGACCCCTTAACTTATGTATACATTCTCTCCTTAATTACCCCAATCAGCATTTACCAGTTTGTTATTGGCTCCTAAATATAGAGGTCCATCCTCAGTCTTTGTCTTCTCCTCAGCTTCTGCTCTTCACTTTTCTCTTTCTCTCTTGCTATTTTAATAAACACAGTCACCAATCATAAGCTAACCCTTTGTCTGACTAGCCTACCTCTGATCATGGCATCACCACCCTACAAGTCATCCTATTTGGTTGCCTTGAGTCATCTTTACTCCTTCTTCTTTATCAACATGAGTAAAGTAGAGCACAGTCTCAGTTCTATCAATTATAAAATGGAAACATGTCTCAGATGTAGGAATTAAATAAGAATCTGAATATAAAATACTTCGTTCATAATAGATGTTTCTTTCTCTTAAATTCATTCATAAAATCAATTGCCAAACCTGAATAATATTGCCTATAACCTTCAAATCTATATTAAACACGTGACATAAATTTTTACTTCACTGAACTTTAAAAAATTCTTATTTGGGTTGTTCTTGACCTCTCTTTCTGAGATGACCCATTTTCACCTCTGAAAGTGACTTTCTATTATAACAAACTTTGCTATTCTTCATATTTGTATTAGCTAGTATATTAGCCAAATCTTTCAATCATTCATATTTACCACAGAAGCTGATTATTTTGGGTTTTACTGATTTGCTTTGTTAAATATGGTAGCTACTCAAATTTAAATTTGTGGCTATTCAAACTTTAATAAATATTAACTGAAATTAAATATTATTAGAAACTAAATCACCCAGCTCATAATTAAAAATTATTTTATTCAGCAACATTTCAGGTATTCAATAACTACATGTAGGAGTGTATCCTACAGAACATTGCCATTATCTAGACTTCAACTTCTTTTTTGATGGTAGAAACTGTGTCTCTGTATTTTATTCATGTCTGTGGTTCTTTGTACTTGGTAGGAACTCCTTATATTTTCAAATGAGTACATGAATGAATATAATGAGTTAATAATTGTTTGTGTTCAATCTCTTCTTAAGAGGATGATGACATAACCTCCACACAATTTCTTGTTTATTATTGCCCTACAAGGCAGATTAAACTTCAGCAGCATGATTCTAGGACTTTTTAAAGAAGAATGGGATGAAAGAAGTAAATACAACACAAGATGTTCAAGAGTGAGTGGAGGATTTTTAGAAAGCAGCAGTTTTTAGGTTTTTCAAGTATATAAGGGTAATAAATTTATGGTGGAAAATATATGTACACATGTATGTAAATGGAAAAATGAGACCTGTTGAAACTACTCCAGGAATGGGGGTGGGGGAGAAGGAGATAGGGGAAGATGATGAAGAGTGTGAATTCAGCTGTGAAATATTGTAAGAACTTTTGTAAATGTCATCTTATACCCCCCATACAACTACAACAATAACAAAAACCAATAACAAAATAAAGATTTGTAACAAGAATTGCAATGTCCTATGTGACACCTTTTCTTTATGGAGGAAATAGAAGTAAAGAATTGAGATATTGGGATTATTCATTATTACATGACTGCTTTTTTAACTACAATTTTGTTCTAGGATCAAAACTGTATGGATCATGATTTTGTAAACATTATAATTCATGTACCATTATGCTACAACACTTTTCCCCCAGTTTTCATAGACTATCAATTATTGATTTCTATTTTATATAACAACTCATAGTTATGCTCACAACAGTCTTCTTATAAGAGTGGAATTATATTTGGTATAAATGCATGACTTTTCACACCATGTTAGGCCATATGTAAACCTGAGAACCAAACTAAAGTCTCATAAACACCCCAACATGTTATTGGTTAACACTGACCTTCAGGATTTTTAGAAATGAAAGGAATTCCTCTTGAAGCAGGTTGTCACAGGTGCATTCTCTAAAATGGGCATGAGGAACACAGCCCCTTGACACCCTCTGACATTAATGGGCATCCCACAGCTAGATCTTCGTGGTCTACCTAGAGAATTTACCCAACTATAAAATTACATTCTACATAGTTTCATGTGGGAAGATGACATATGTCATTTCTAGAGACCATCATATGTTTCTTATAAATTATATTGCTAAAGCAGATTCTACCATGAGTAGTCAGTTTAGGCTTAACTTTCTTTTTACCTTTATCTGAACTGCTGAAAAATGGCAAGGGAAGGTATTTTCACTGTGGCAAAATATGCAATATACAGACCAAGGAAACACTGAACTATTGTTGTGTTAAGATTTTTTGTAGTAATATAATTGATGTATTATTTTACCTGATGCAAAGTCAGTCACTAGCAAACACATTGACACATTGACAACTTCTAACCAAACAGATTACTGGGCTGGATATGCTAAATGCTCTACTTGGCAACATAAATGTTTTACATGGTTCATTCCTCTTTATCTGACCTTTTCATTTGGGTTTAGGATGATGTTGATCAGTGGTTATGATTTTCACAGAATCAATGTTTAATTAATGAAGTATAGATCCAATTAAATACATAATAACTGTAAAACAATGTGCTTAGACAGTTTATGCTGCTGTGAATGTCCTCTCTGTTATAATGAAGTCTACTGAAAGCTCAAGGTTATTTTTACCTTCTTTAATGTTTTGTTCTACAGTCATTGTGGCAGGACAGCTGAGTTCTTTCCACAAGACTATTATTATCAGTAACTGGTTGTATGACTCAGTTAACCTTGCTAATGCACATTTCCACAGCTAAAAAATGACATAGTATTATCTACACCACAGGTATTGTAAGGATTTCATAAGATAAATGATATATCTTACCACAGGATATAATATGTGGTAAGTGTAGACATTCTTTAAAAGGTTTTTTTCAGTGTACCTCCAATATATATGAAAAAAATATGTCTGCCAAACTTATCTGACTCCATCTTAAATCTCACTATCTTCCTGAACTTCACGTTAGTGCTGAATAAATGTTTGTAAGGTTCTGCTATCTTGTCAATGCTTTTCTCTGTTCCTTTGGCTATATACTTATTATTATTCTGACAGAAAAAGAGGAAATTTCTTACAAAAACATTAAACTTGAAAGCTAAGATATGACAGTTTATCAGCTTATGAAAGAATTGAAATCTATTTAACTATTATTACATTTCCATGTCCACAACAGATGAATATAAGACTAGCCAGAGGCCAGAAAACTACTGTCTCAGGAAAACACCAAACACACACTCTCTAAAGCATAACCCACAAAAGACTTAGCAGTTATGATTTACCTTTACTAAGCCAAATTTATTTTGGCTGCACTGGAAGAAGTACTTGTTTCCCACTTTATATGTTGTTATTTCAATCAACATAAAGGCAAATGACAAAATCAGATTCCATCTCATATACCAAGAAATATTCTAAAATATGAATAGAAGGGCTAGGGAATGATTATCTGCAAAGGGTACTTATTAAGGAAGCATCTCAAGATACCTTCAAGGAAGGTGCTTTCTTGGAAGTACTTCAAGGAAGTTGCTCAATAAATATGTGCTAAATAATGAGTGAAGCAAGAAATAAGTGTTACAGTTTAACTTTTCTTATCCCATAGCCTTCAGTAAAAAACTAAGTATAAAAGAAATATTCAATAAATACTTACTAAGTTCAAAGTAGTGGTTTTGTTGAACAAACTATATTCTTTGGGTTATTCTCCTTGAATCCTTAGGATGGTCCTTTAGGTCAATTCCATTAATTAAGGATAGCAATCTTGAAGAACAAGATTTGTCTAGAGCTCTGGGGACAAAGTTTTTAGGAAAACCATATTTTTCAATATGTATCAGTTTGTTCTCTTGCAACTGAAGTCCAGTTCTAAGACATTTGGTTTCCCTGACAAATTCTCCTTGACAAACATCCTGTAGAACCCTTCCATTCACTTACTTTGTAACCCAAACACACACATAACTAGAATATTCACAAGAGTCTGGCCAAAATTAATTTTTAGGATTATGCTTGAGTCAAACTCTTGGAATCTTGATGTTCCTTGAATAGAAAACCCTCAGCCATGTGATTTCTCTTTTTAGCTTAGGCTTACTCCCAATAATAAAGCATCAATTACTTGCTATTTTTTAAAAGTCAAATTTCTTGTTTGTCCCCTATATGAAACAGTCATTGACACCTTTTGTGTTCCTATCTCCCAGTTTGACATAATTTCTTCTCTTTAGTCTTCCATTTCATAGCTTTAGGCTCATCTTCAATGTAAATGCTAATACCTTCTTCCCTTACAAGTGATTTATCCTTCCCAACTTCTACTAGTCCAAACCACATCAGAACATTCTGTCTAGTGTAAATGTTGTTATCCGAAGATTGGCATTCTTTAGATTGAAAGGTTTCTGAGGGCAGAGAACATATTAGATATTTTCTTTGGCTTGCATAATTCCCATATCGCTTGCCAGAACATTTAGCATCCTAAGAATTCAGGGGATTCCTGAGTTTTGACAGAATTGAGTGGCAAGATTAGATTACTTGAGAGAAAAAAGAAGGAAAGTTTGTAGGTCTATAGCTATTGTAAAAGTATGTCTAGCCTGGAAGCGAGGAGGGTAGAGGGGGAGAGGGAGGGGCGGATGGCGGGGGAAGCAATGACCCAAACAATGTATGCACATGTGAATAAACGAATATAAAAAAAAAAGTATGCCTAAAAACCAAAAAGGCTAAATTTAAGGTTAACTATACCCTTAAATTTGATATAAGATAATTGTATCAAAATACCATATATATGTATCTTTTTAATTTAATTTATTTGTTTTAATTAATTTTGTTTATTGCCATTTTTGCCCACCATGGTGTAACATCTACAGGGCAGATATTGTCATTTTTGCTCACTGTTATATTCAAAATGCTAAGAATAATGCCTGGTTTACAGTTGGCGCTCAATATATACTTGCTAGATACATAAGTAAATAAATAAATAAATTCAGCAAAATGATTAAAAAAATGAAAGATAATGCTTCATTTTATATTCTATTTCATCAGAATAAAGATATTCCAAGCACATTTCACCTGAATCCGTTAGCCTTTCTGTCTCATAAGAACTCTCTGGATGCAAAAGAGAAGAAAAAATCTAGAAATCAGAAAAGAATATTTTTCTCTACAAAAAAAAAAAAAAAAAGAAAGCAGTTTTAGAAGTTGCTTTTCATATTCTCCAGTGCTTTTAAGTGTCTTTTTTATTAGTTGTATTTTTTTACACAGCTCAGTTCAATGTAGTTAAGTAAATGAGGTTAAGAATGGTATGCCATTCTCAATCATTACTAAGGAGGACTGCCACTCTAACAAGGAGCAGGCAGGGGAAATAACAGCTCTTCCAGCAGTAAATAAATCCACACACAAATGATTGGGGAGCAAATACAATAATTTACATCTTCAGGTATCAAAAATGGTTCTTGATCAGTTTATTATTCTGAGAATGTACAGCAATACTCAGACTTCTAGGTACCCACACCCCTGTATCAGTCAGAGTTCTCCAGAGAAACAAACCCAACAGAAGCTATGAATAGACAGGAAGAAATCTGTTGAAGGACTTGACTCATTCACCTATGGAGACAAGCAAGTCCCGATACTAGCCATGGGTGCTAGAGATCCTGGAGAGATATGGTAAAGGCCTTGTCAGAGGCCCAGAGCCCAAGAACAAGTTGATGGCATAGTTCTAATCCAAGGCCAGCAGACTCAAGACCCAACAAATGCTATTTTTCAGTTCAAGCCCATAGGCAGTTAAAAAAAAGTGTCCCAGTTTGAAGGCAGCACAAAGAGGTTCAGCCTTTTAGTTCTATTAGGTTTTCAACTGATTAGAAGAGACCAATTCACGTTATATAATGCAATCTGCTTTACTTCTCACAATTTAAATGTCAGTCTAATCCAGAAGCAAACTCACATACACACCCAGAGTATTGTTTTATCAAATATCTGGTCAAAAGGACACATAAAATTCACCATATACCCATTGTTATCCACCATTTTTGGAAATGAAAGCAGATCATATTCAGACACTCAAACACTACCAAGATTACTTTCCTTTGATTTCTCCAGGCACTGGTAACAATAAATATGATATTTAAAAATGATATATTAGATCATTTATAATTTTTTATTACAATAACAAGTTCTCTCTCTTCTTTCCTCTCCCTTTCTCTAACTCTTGCTCTCTCAGTAAAAGTTAATATCAGTCAAAACAATCACTCTGATGATAAACTCATATCCAAGGCAGCCTATTCTATAATTGAATAACATGACCATTAGAAAGTTCCTGCAAATGCAATTGGAAAATACTTCTCTTTGTTGTGTTGCTTGTTTCTGCCTATATTTTTCTTTTTCCCCTTTCAGGATATACTTCTACTTAGGTATGGTATGGGGAAAAGATATGACAAATAAAACCTGGAAATCTTTATGGCTTTGTTTCTCACAATTACTAAGATTTTAGAATTCAAGTTAATGTCTTAAATAACATGAAGGGAAAAGATGTTCCCCTTGCTAGAAACAGAGTTCTCAGAATCTGGAGGAGAAAAGAAAGAGTCAACACTGTGGCTCCAAAAAGCAGTAGAATACACTTCTCCACTTCTCACTAAGATCAACTTGTGTGAGAGAATTAGATCCAAAGCAGGTGTAAGTAGGTTTCTACCTGGCAGAGCAGATAAGTCCAGAGTCAGCTTCACCCCACATTTCTTTGCCTCAAGGTGACAAAGAATCAAAGGTTATAGCTAAGGTGAAAGAGATACCAGTAAATAATGACCCTCTCATCAGTGGGCTTTTGAACTGATGGCTCAACTATGTGCAGCTCCCCACACTCAGTATAAGGCAGCATAAGACTCCAGAACTGAATAATAACATAAAGAGGGAGAGATGTCCTCACTTGGACTGAGGTATTTCCACCAGCTCTACAGGGAAGAAATTAAAAGTCAGAAACTAAGTTATGACAAATAATCAAGAATGCATGATTTCTGATCCACCTGAGTTGCGGATTCAGTTTCATATTCTTCTACTATTGCCATAGTTTTTTTTTTTTCATTTAATGCAGCACACTTTACCCACAGGTACAAACTTCAGCAATCAGACTGATGATGGGTTGATGATCATTACCATCCATCTTGATTGGGTCTTTATGCTTCCTTTGTTGCAGCCAGAAATGACTTTTCTTTGACAACCACATCATATTAGTGATCAAAACTAGACAACTAAAACCTTAGAGTCCTTTTCATTCATATCGTCATTAAGGAATGGCTTCCCAGATAGATATATACACTATTTGGGGCTTAATATCAAATATTAATAAATGCATTTATTTTCTCTCTTTTACTGTCTCTTTTTCTTTGGACTTCCAGTGCAAAAAGTGCAATGTTCCTACTCTTTAATTCCTGGCATGTTGTCACCATTCAACCTTGTAATACCACCTTTATTTAGTTTTTGTATTAGCTTTCCTTTATCTCTCATGCCTCCCACTCAAAGGTATTTGACATAAGTTCTTGGATAGGCATATATCCTCGACACACACACACAGTTATTTGTGCATATGTATAGGTGAAGTGTTGTAATGTTCACATATTTTCCAAATATGTTATTGTGTAAACTTATAAATTTAAATATATTATATTAGACTCTCATATCTGAGGGTTTCCTGATTTGATATAAAGTATATTTGTTGTCCCACCCTCTACTGTATTGCATCTGAAAATTTTCCAAAAGGACACCATGTTATATTAAAAGATCTTCTCCAAGGTAAGTAAACTGTTTGAGCCTTAGCATCCTATTAGTCATAAACCCTCCCAAATATGCCATTATCTAGCCCATGGTATGTATGATGCTTCTGAGATTTCGTTAAATCCTCAAGTCTATCTATGTAGAGATGTTAGAACATATAAGAAATGAACTAATTTTTAGAAAATATTTTCAGAGTTGAAAATGGAGCTTCTAGGGTTTAAGTGTCTTTTATTTTAGGTGCAAATTCTACCCATGTTCACATAGACTATTCACATAACACGAAACATGTAAACCCATTTATTTTACGATCTTAAACAACTTTTCGGGTTAAAACATATCCTAGATGAGATAGGATCAATACAGCAAGCATGTATGGAGAATCAAAAGTAACTTTCGTCTATTTCTCTGCCCATCCCAAGAAGCTCTGTTCTCTAAGCTAATGAAAATAACAGCTTAGTTGATGCTTTTTCTCTGTGTTCTAGGACTCTGCTTAACCAATTCAGTTTGCTTTTTCTTGTATTATAATTAGCAGCAACACAGATTATTAAACTTGAGGTTTTCCTGATTAATCTGACTACATGCCTGAAACAAATAGACATTTGCATACACACTAATATATATACCAATACCAATAGGGCATCAGGAGCTCAATCTTCACACTTACATGCAACAAATTGTCAGCATTGTCCTAAAGATCACAAGGTATTCCTACATACAACCAAAGGTGAAAATCCTAGTTAACACTGTGGGGGAGAAGAGAGATTACCTCACTTTGGAACCCCCAGATCCCCATGGAGAGCTATAAATTCAGCTTACCAAGTCTTATTATCAGGGGGAAGAGACTCTTTGTACTGTACCACATTATCTATGATGAATAAATGTTTCTTAGAAAGATTTCAACTCGGAAGAAGACAATGGATATAAAGATGTTTACATGGTAAAGTGACTAATATTTGCTGATTTTAACTGAGGAAAAGATACTCTGCATGGGAAATTATTGCAAAGACCACATTCCCTATACATAAAATAGCAGGAAAAGATTCTCTGGGGAACCTCATCTCTAAACTACAAAAGTGGTTAAATATGATCAGATCTTGAATGGGGACATGTTGCACTTTTCCTTTTACTCTGTTGCCAGTCTTTATACCTGAGACTTCAGCTTTGGCCCCTAACCTGATGTAGCCTTTTTTAACTTTACCTGAAGAATAGAATTAGCTCCAACTCTGCCCTATTCTTTCTTGCCCTGCAGGTCTTTTGGCATTCCTGGTTTTATTCTGGAAAGAGCCCAGGCTTTCCCTGTTTTCTGGGCCATTTTACCTATAACATTCTTTCTTTTCAGCTGTTATAGTGGTTTTGCAGAATTCCATGAGTTTCATTTTTTAATCACTTCTTATTTAATTTCTGAGAATTAAAATGTCATTTATGTACTCAATCAAGCACGTGTTTATGAGAAAATTGAATGGCTGCAGCGCTGTTAGTCACATGTTAGAATTTTTTTTCTTCTTGGCATTTTGAGACAGGGTCTTACTTCTATGTCAGTCTGGTCTAAAAGTCATGATTCTCCAGTCTCTCCAAGTACTGGAATTACAGGTGTGCAAGCCACATCTGACTTCTTTATTTCCTGGCTTCTTTTTAAATGTATTTTTATTTTTAATTGACACATAGAAATCACACATATTTCTGTGGTACTGTGTGTCAGCTCTCTGACAATTAGTGATGTGGAGAATTTTTTTATATTGTATATCCTCTTTTGAAAAATGTCTGCTCAGGTCATTTATTGATTTCTTAATTTGATTATTTGGGGTTTTGCTGTTGAATTTTTTGAGTTTTTAAACCCTTATAGAATAAATAGTTGTATGTGTGTATGTGTGTGTGTGTGTGAGAGAGAGAGAGAAAGAGAGAGACAGAGAGACAGAGACAGAGACACTGGGGTTGAACCAGGGACTTGCACTTGCTAGGCAGGGATTCTATCACTTGAGCCATGTCTAGCCTATTTGGCTTCAGTTATTTTTTGCCCTGGTTGGCCTGGACTGCAGCCCTCCTATTTATGCCTCCTACATAGCTGGGATGACAGCCATGAACCATCATGCCCAGCCTCTATAGATTGAGATGGGATCTCATGCCTAGGATGTCCTTGAACCACAATCCTCCTGATCTCTGTCTCCTAAGTAGCTAGAATTACAGGAAAGAGCCACCATGCCTGGAAAGCTTGCACATATTTTCTCCCATTCCGTAGATTGTCTTTTCACTCTGTTGTCTCCTTTGCTGTATAGAAGCTTTTCAGTAGGAAGTAATCCCATTTGTTTGTCATTTTTATTGCCTGTGCTTTTGCTGTCATACTCCGAAAAATATTTGCCTGGACCAGTCTTAAATCATATCCTTATTTGCTTTTAGCAGTTTCATACTTTGGAGTTTTATCTTTAAGTACTTGATCCATTTTGAGTTGATTCTACATGGTAAGAAATAAAGTTATAGTTTCTTTCTTGAGCAAATGGGTATCAAGTTTTCTCAGCACCATTTATTGAAGAGACCTTCTTCTCTTCAATAAATATTCATGCTGATTTTGTCAAAACTAAGATGGCTATAAGCATGAGAATTTATTCCCAGTTTCTCTATCATGTCCCATTAGTCTATGCATCTGCTTGTAAGCCAGTGTTATGCTGTTTTGGTTATTACCAGTTTTTATTAAGTTTTGAAGTCAGGTAGTATATATAATGCCTCCAGGTTCCTTCTTTTTTCTCAGAATTACTTTGGCTCTTCTGGGTCTTTTTATGGTTCCATACAAATTTAAGAGTGTTTTTTCTCTCTTTCTGTGAAGTATGCCATTGATATTCTAATAGTAATTGCATGTAATCTGTAGATTTGCTTTGGGAAATGTGTACATTTTCAAAATATTGATCCTTCTAATCTCATGAATTTAGAATATCTCCATTTGCTTGTGACCTCTTAAATTTCTTTCATCATGATTTGTAATTTTCATCATAGAAATCATTCACTTCCTTGATTAAAAATTTTCCTATATAATCTACTCATTTTATTTTGTGTAACTATTGTCAATGGGATTGCTTTCTTTATTTCTTTCCCAATAAATTTGTCATATATTGGTGTATTAAAATTTTACTAATTATTATATTCTGATCTTGTATCAACCAGCTTTGTGGAATTTGTTTATCAGTTCTAACAGCTGTTTGGTGGCGTCTCTATGCTTATTTATACGTGAAATCATGCTGTACTCCTATCATTCTGTTAATTCTTTCCAACTGTTTTGTTGTTGGTTTCTTTCTCTTTTGTTCATCTTCATGGTTTGGTGGTTTTCTGAATTGACAGTGTTTGGTTGTCTTCTGTTTTTCCTTTATGTATTTGATCTACTCTTGATTTTTGTAGTTTTGTATGTTTTCATGACAAGAGATATCATCCTTTCACTATTAGTGCAGAACTCCCTTAAGCATTTCTTGTAATGCTGATCTGCTAGTAGTGAATTAACTCAGTTTTTCCTTGTGTTAGAAAGCCTTTATATCTCTATCATCTTTAAGAATTTTCCTGGATAAAGTATTCTTGGTTGAAAAAAATAGTGGATGAGTAGAGCCTTACATCTGCTTCTTAGGGCATAAGTGAGTTGAGGTTCTCTGAAACTCTTTACAGACGGGAGTTTAGTGTACATAGACTGACATATTTCACATAGGAACAAAAAATTATATTATTCCATTTTAACTTGGAGCCACTTCCTTTCTCCTCCTCTCATTCCAAGACCAATCTGTAGTTGCAAATTGCAGGTTCCATGAGACAATGATTAGATCAGCTGAAGGTTGAATGAAAAAGATTTATGTTCAATTTTTTCAGTCATTCTAAGGACAGGTGAAAGAGAATTGTGTCAGATTACTTCATACATGTTTATGTATTTTGTTTTTCCCTCATTTATTGTGTTAATAGGTTGAATAAAGACCAATTAATAAAAGCCACAAATATTTGTATGGATTTTATGAAATTTATGTTTGTGAAAATAATAGTAACTCTCCCCCACCACAATAGTGACTCTCCCCCCACACATATGTCAGGTCTGAGTACCAACATCTTTTTACATCTTCTAAGTTTTTTCTGCTTCATTGCAGTATGGTTATAATTTTTAAAAATTTTAATATATTTAAGCAATGTTTTAAGTAAGCATTGTGCAATGGTCAGCACAATCAATCTAGTTAGCATATCCATTATTTCATATAGTTGACTTTTTGCTTTAAGTGGTGATAAGACTTAAATTCTGTTGTCTTTAAAAAGTTCATGTAGACCAAGAATGCAATACATTATTGTTAACAAAGTTACCATGCTACACATGAGATCTATAGCAATTATTCATCTTGTATGTGAAATTATATACACTTTGCCCAACATCTCCTTATTTCTCATACTCTCCAGCCCCTAAAACCATCTTTCTACTCATTTTTCTCAAATTTGAACTTTTTAAAGTTCCAAGTATATGTAGTATCATATGATGTTTGTCTTTCTTTACTCAGTTGATTTGACTTATCATAATGTCTTCCAAGTTCAAATAGGAGTATTTTCCTTTTTTGTGGGGGTTGGGAGGTAGTACTAGGACTTTGCATTTGCTAGGCAGGTGATCTACCACTTGACCATTTGAGCCACACCTCTAGCCCTTTTTGCTCTGGTTAAGTGTCTAGATTTTTCCCTAGGCCTGCCTGGACTACCATGTTCCTCCTATTTCATGTGTCCTGATATTGCTGGATAACAAGAATGTACCACCTTGTGCAGCTTGTTTCACTGAGGTGTTATCTGACAAGCTTTTTTGCCAGGGGTGGCTTGGAACCATGATCCTCCCAATCTCAGCTTCCCAAGTAGCTAGGATTACAAGAGTGAGACACCAGCTTCCAGCTAAGTTTTTCTTTTTGTAAGGCAAAATAATATTCTATTGTATATTAATTATATGTGAATAATATCCATATACTTTAATATTTATGTCATTTTTATTGTTGTAAGACATATAACACAATTTGTTCATCCAATTTGTTGTTGGACATAGAAGTTGTTTCTATATGCTGGATAATATGAATAATTCTGTAATGAAAATGGGAATCCAGCATTTTAGCTATCTCATAAACACATGTATTTTGGGTATATTTCTTTTGGATATGTCAAAAAAATGTGATTGCTGAGTTGTAATAGTAGTTGCATTTAAAACTTTTTGCTATCTTTTACTTTAGGACCGCATTTAGTTTTGTTCAAGTAGCCTTCTTGATAGGAGCAAGTTCATTTGCAAATACATGACTGGTTCAGATTAAATTTGTTTTTACTTTTTCACACTAACAAGCTTAAAATATTAGATTTCTTTTTAAACTATTTTCTTAGCAGCTTTCATTGAATGCAGTGTGCCATTTTCTATGAGTAATGGCTTGGAATTTCCATTAATTTATTCACTCAACAAATATCTAGTGACTTCTAACCATGTGTCAGGCACTGTTCCTGGTGCTGGGAAGATCTCAGTGAACCAAAGAGAAAAATATTTCAGCTCTTCATAGGGCTTATGTTTTTACCACAGGCCAATAGAAAAACAAATAAATATACACTATGTTGGATTACTGAGTGGGATGATGGGTAAGCAGCCAAAGTATAAATATCTATGATTGTAAAAGTCATGACCTTATAGAGGTGGTCACATTTGAGCAAAGACCAGAAAGAGACAAAGAAGTGGGCCATACTAGTGTCTGGGGAAAAGAATTGTCCAAGCAAAGAAAATAGGCAACAGAAAGGCCTTGGGTTGGAATGAGTCTGGCTTATTCAAGTAACAGCAAGGAAACCAAGTACAGTCAGGGTTGTAGAAAGCAGGTAGCCCCAGGATCTGCAGAGTGTTGTGAGGGCTTTGAAATCACTTCTGAGGGAGATGGGATGGCTTCAAGGGATTTGGAGCAGAAATGATGTAACCTAACAGCTTTTAAAGGGATTACTCTGTTGAACATAGATACAGGGACTGGAAATTATTTCTAAGGTCTTTTAAAAAATGTGATTCTATAATCCATACTTTTAAGTGATATCTTCATCTTAATCTGAAATCCATGAAAAGCAATGTTGTTTTCACAACATAAAATACTCAAATTACAATATTTTCTGGGCAAATCTAAGTTAAAGTAAATACAGGAAAGTCTGAATCTGACTTACTTTGGTAGTGAGAGGACAGTGACAACAAATTAAGTAGAATTAATTATGATATATTTGTACTATACAGATTCATAATTCAGACAGCAGGCTATCATTTGGAAATGAATGCAGTGTGTTGTTGTAGGAAATGTTTAGAGAAAAGAAACTGAAAACCTGGCTCTGAAAATGCTAGTTGAGATGACTTGAGTAAGTTCCTAAACCTACCTGTGCCTCATTTTCAAAACTGCAAAAACAACATTCTCACCACAGTGTGTGACAATTAAATGAGACCACATGGAAGAGCCCCAACATGGGGTTTATGCTCAGTAAATGTTAGCTCTCTTTTTCCTCCTTCTTCTGACTTAACAGCAATGTCAAATTTTGACACAAATATTTGACTGCTGGTGGAACAGCAAGGTGAAGGGAATGTTATGGTTTGGATATAAAATGATTTTAAAGGCTCATATGCTGAAGGCTTGGTTCTCAGCTGGCAGTACTATTGAATGGTGATTGTATCATGAAGGATGTTAGCCTTATCAATAGATTAGCATTCTCATGATCCAATTCATTAATTGTATAGAATAATCCATTGATGCATTCATGATCGAATGGGCTGTTAGAAAGTGGATCCGGGTTGGAGGAAATGGATCACTGGGGGCCTGACTTTGAGGGCCCCATTCCCACCTTCTCTCTCTCTCTCTGCTTCCTACCACGAGATGAGTAACTGCTCTGCCATGCTCTCCTAGCCATGATGTTCTGCCTTGCCTCAGGCCTACAGGAATGGACCATGAATTAAAACCTCTGAAACCGTGATCCAAAATAAATCTTTCAACCTTTGTTCCTGTCAGGTATTTTGTCACAATAAGCAAAAGCAATTAATACAGGAGACATTGTTATATATACTTACTTCAAACCAAATATTTTTATACAACATTAAATAAAACTAAGCATGTACACTGAAAGAACAAAAAATGTGTATCCGACATTGATGAAGAATAATTTATATGAGTGAAAAATGAAAAAAATATTTCCTAATAAATACCACTAACTCTATCCAAACATCATGGATAACAATCTACAAAACAGGAAGAAATTGTCAAAATTAAAATGCTTTGCTTACATTTTTGAGGCTATCAAAGATCAATTAGTTAAAAAGAGTTTTTAAATTCTAACATCCAAAGATTTTATGTATTATTAAAAGAATGTATTGTTCAAAGAATGTTTCAAGCATAATCCCCTTTGAAACATTTAAATAAAATTAAAACCAAATCAATCTTTTCACACAATATATTTGAGAGTAACAATATGAATATGTTACTGCCCTAATCTTGACCTCTTCTTCTCTGTTTATCTCTTTGTTTCTTATTAAAGTTTTGTCCTAAAATACCTTTGTGCCATACATTGAGAGGTGACTTGTAGAGAAATCAATTTAGCTTAAATTGAATTGGCTGCTGTTTCAAAACTTGTAGCATCTTTGTCAGATGTACCAATAAGTTATTATTTCCAAGAAAGACATTTGTGATGTGGTGGCTCATTCCATTCTCTTGGTTACAGAAAGGGGATAGTACAGACAGAAAAGACAAAGAAATTCGCAGAAACCTTGCAGTCAACACCAATCAAAGTAAAACAAAAACAAAAACAAAAATGTAGTGGAAACAGAAAAGGTACTTGAAACTGTTTTCTATTTCTTAGATTCATAACTTGACATATTCCTAAATTCTCCTGGAAACTTTTCAAGCAGAAATAATGCAAAATACTACATGAATATTAGAATTCTCTGGTGGAAAAGTTACCAACAATGAACATGTTGCCAAATGAATGCAGAGTACTTTGCATATGAGAAGGCTGTCAAATGAGAGGGAAATTGACATGTATTGGAGAATCTACTGGATTAAAATATTAAATATGATGAATGTATAAGACTATCTTTTTTTGTCACTTAGTTCTCTTTGGCAAGAACATTTTCTTCAAAAGAGCATTCTAAATGCATTTTCCAGTTGACTCATTTTCACACTAGATGGCAAATGTGTGGGAGAACCAAAAAAAAAAAAAAAAAAAAACAAGATAAGAAGATGCCTTTTGATCAGATTTGTGAGAAGGGGAAGTCTGATTCATCCATAAAATGATAGGAGCTATATTTGTTCTAATGATGCATATAAGACTGCATTTGCAGTTACTTGATTTTAGATGCTACTTTTAAAGCTTCCCTCTAGAAAAATAAATAACATTCTTTAGCTGAAATAATTCTTCTGACCTAAAACTTGAAATCAAGAAACTGCCTGAGCTATTATGTGGGTATTAATTGTGATTAATTATGATCTTTATGGAGGGGTAATGATTTTTTTAACAGAGTTGGGGAAGGAAAGGTCACAATGTTAAGGTTTGCATATGAAGTTCCCTCCCAAACAGGTTCATGTGTTGAAGGCATGGTCTCAAGCTGGTTGATTTAGTCATTGAATGGTAATTGGATTATGAGGCTCTAATCTAATTGATGGATTGATCTACTAATGGATTTGAAATTTGAATTGATTATTGAGAAATTGTGTAACAGTGAAAGGTAAAGCCTAGTTGTAGGTCAGAAGTAGGTCAGAAGGGGCATGTCCTGGAAAGATATCTTGATCCTGTTACTCTTGCTCCTTTCTGGCTACCACTAGGTGCACAGTTCTGCTCCACTATGCTTTTCTACCATGATGTATGCCAAAAACAATGGAGCTTGTCAGCCATGGACTGAAACCTCCATGAGCCAAAGTAAATCTTTTCTACCTTAAACTGTTCCTCTCAGGTATTTGTCCCAGTAACAAAAAGTCTTAACTATAACACTGCGCCATAACTAGAGAAATGGGGAAGGTTAGCAAAACACTGTGTGAGACTACAAGTTTTGGAACTTAAGGCTTGATGCATGAATATTGAAACATGGCATTTCATATGTAGTTGCGCAAGAAATTCACTAGGGTCCATTACCTAGGCCTGACTCAATTTTCTTTTTACATTTTGTTGGTGCAACATGATCTGTTGAAGGTTTCCTAATAGATGATGATGTTACTATGCTCTCTAGTCTAATGTGCTATTTAACTCCTCTCTCTTCCTTTTCCCTTGAGAAAATATCCAGCCAAATTACTCTTGCTATAGTTATTCAGAGCTTGCAATGAGATATGAAATTACAAATATTTTACATTTATCATATGATAGGTAAAATAACTTCTGAAGTTACATCTCACTGCCAGTATTAAAATTTTGTCTGTGTTATAAAAATGACAACTGACAAGTACAGAAATGCCATTTAAGGATGGACTGAATGTCTTTTCTTTGTGCTATTGACTATTAGCTCTTTAAGTAAATAAGAATTCAACTAGTGTGCACCTTACCCACAATTATCACTGATACACATTATATGGAAATAAAATTCAATTCAAATGTAACATTAATTAAACTTTAATACAACTGCATTAATTTATAAGAGTTCAGACTACAGTGGCTGTTCTGGCATTTGGAAGGTTGAGGTCAACAATGGCAAGGGCAATCAGAGTATGAGAAGATTTCTCACTTAAGTGGGGAATATTAGACAGCTATGAAGTCCTTGTATAAAACGAAATGTCTTGTGTTATCTATGTATGTAGTACTTCTTATATTAGTCTTAATGGAATGTCATACATAGATTATGTATAAATGTTACCAAGTGTTAAAATAAAATGTGAAAAAGTCTGGATATTTTGAAACATCTGGTTTATATTTGTTTTTACTTTATAATGAGCTTTGGCTGCAATAAATTGTGCCAATGTGTAAAAAAAAATAGTAACTTTGTTCTAACAGTTGTTTATAGCAAAAAGTTCAATAAGTGAATTGAGTTTCTTTAAGATGATCAAGTTACCACTGATGTTGGTCAGTAGAATGGAAAACCTGATTTTATTCCTATGTGAAAGATTTGGTCAAGGAAAGGAACTAGAAAAGAAGATGTTACCAGAAGAAAGGGGCTGTTAAAGCATTCCACTTTATAGAAGGGAGCAAAACAAGTAAACAAACCAAGTCCTGACATGGATGCTTACTTCAACCACTGAAAATTTCTTACCCTAACAGAGAATCTCAGGTCTCTCATCCATGAAAGGTGATAATAATGCACAAATCACTTCATTGCTGTGAGAATTAACTGAGGTAATATAAGGCAGTTAACATGCATCCTGAAGTTTGTAGCAGTTAGTAAATATTATTACCTCTTTTGTCTAAAGAAACCAAGTCCTAGTTTTATCAAAGTCTTGACTCTGTTAAATAACAACTTTCCCTTAATAATTAAATCCCTGCTGAACTTTAATGTTATGACGTTTGTATTTCTAGAAAAGTGATTCAATATGTCTGCATACAGATAAAGTTGATACTATAATCTAATCCAAACTTGTATTCCAAAAGCCACTTTGTTAATTCACTATGAAGAATTCAAAATACATATTCCTATAAGAACAACACATATGTAATTGATCACTTACATAATGTATTATATAAATAATATTAGAGAATTTAACAACTTATAATAAGTTGGGTACTTCCTATACATGTATGAATATGGAACATTGAAACTTGTTGAAGTCATTTTAACAAGGGGAGTAGAAAAAAAAGGGAGAATAATGGAAGGGATAAACCAAACTGGGGTACAATATATGTATATGTGGGAACGTCACAGTGAAATTCCCTATATAGCTATTGTATACTAATAAAAACATTTGTAAAAAAAAAATTCTATGGGAAAATGTATTGAATATTCCAAGTTGAGATTTTGGTAGTATATGCCCAGCATTAGCAATTACTATAGAATTTCTCTTAGCTCTCTGCTACTGTGGCATCCTCCATTGGTCGGTACATTAAGCCTTTTAAGAAGACTTCTTACCACTTCCTTTGCCATTACCTTTTTCTCAGTCATCATTAGTCTATCTTTCTTTCTTTAGTCTCATCTCTTATCTCTCCCCACACACATTTAAGAGCTATCACTTCTCCATTGCTACTATTTGTGACTACTCTTCTCCTCCCTGACAACTGAAAAACTTAAGACTAACTCACGACCTTATATTCACTGTTGAATCTTCAACATAAACACAATCTTATTGACTTTGAGGGGAGAAGGAAGGGATAATCAGCTATACCCAGGAAATTTATACTAATAATCATTAAATATCCTGTCCTATACATTTGTTTCTATAACATAATCTTATCTCTTCACAGTTCTCATTTTTTTCATTTATGCCTTGGAGACAGTTTAAAGAGACATCATTTGTACTTCCTAGAACAAAGTTAAAATTATAGGATCTGAGACTCAATGAATGTGATGAGAGATGGGACAAAGAGAAAACTGGATATCTGTCAAAGACAGACCAGGACACTAGTGGAAAAGGTTTTAGGAAGTATTTGTTGAATAAATGTATGCAGGGGCAAACAAAAGAGTTGGATTTCCTTTAGCAAATGAGCTTTGAAAACTATAAAGAGTTAGACAATTATATATTGCCTTCCCCTTTGTCATTGTCTACCTTGGCAAATGGAAAGTACTAGGGATTTCTACATGTATAGTATCACAGTGGGAAAGCAGGCGTTCTTGTGTTCACATATTCACTGAGATATTAAGATATGTTTAAAACAGTTGGAGATCATGTTCTATCACTTTATACTCCAGATGACTTTGGGCAATTCTTTCACTTTTCCAGGGCTCGGTTTCAGTATTTGTAACAAACCTGAAATGAATAAATTGACTTTTTAAATTAAAATAAAAACTAAGACCTATAACTTTGAAACCTGGATCATTAAAGAGTTTTGATATGACATTCTTTTAATTGGCCCAGTAGCATTGTCCATACAATGAGAAACACCCACAGGAATACAAGACCGTCCTTCAGTCAGCCATCTGGAGTTGAGACATACTGCCATAATAGCACTTTTATGATTGATGTTTTGATATTTCCTTTCCTAACAGAAGATTTGGATTTCTTATTGACAGACTAACAAGGACCTAATTAGCTTGTGCTGTTTCTCTACTCTTTTTTTAGTTGAGAGCCCATCCCACATAAAGGAAATAATAAGAAAATCATTTTGTTTGCACTTCCATTCAATCCAAGTCACCAAAGGCATTCACTTGAGTAGAGTGCAGCCTTAATTGAAGAACAGAAGATGAACACATATTTTTAGCATAAAGAGCATCTGCCAGGGTCAAGCAGCATGATACTAGCTGAGTTGTAGTCCAGCAAGGCTGATTAAGGCCATTTGCTGAGAGAGCGTGTATTAAGTCACTTGGCTCATTTTTAAACTTGTTTTTTCTCCTCTACCTTACAAGTGCCAGACATGTGAGGCCATAATGGGTTTAATTAAAGTGAATGGCAGCTAATAATTCAAACCTTATAAATATAATTTAGGAACAAACAAAACTCCTAAAACAAAACACGAAATATGCCACTTAAGTAGAAGTTTTAATCATGTCTGTAAAATAAAATTACCAAGTATACCATGGGCTGATAGAGTGCAAAGATCTAACTTCCAATACTGGATCAACCTCCTGTTGACTTGTGTTATTTGGCACAAGTTTAAAATATTTTAAATACAAGAAGTTTTATTTTTTTTCACCCAACAATATGTTTGTATGTAATTGATATTTGCTAAATGTATGTAAAGCACTGAAATGCTTTATAATATACAGTGCTGGGACAAGTAAATAAGAACAAAACAAAATGAAGAGGAGAAAACAGATGAAGGAAGATAGGGAAGAGACTTCATTAACTCACAATCTATGTGGTTTTCAAGTAGAGCTACATTCCCATCTCTTCCTAGAAAGATCTAACGTGAGTTATAATGAGGTTAAATATTATGAAGAATTTATCACTTTTGCATGATGTACTATTAAGTGTGATGCATAATTAAAATAATAATTTGGAAATGATTTGTTTCTAAAACAAATGAATCAAGTCTATAAGGGGATCTAAGCCTCTGGGCTGTTGTCAGCTCCCTCTCAAATTTGCAGCATTTAAACTTACGGAGGTCACTCTTTTAACAAAACAGATGGCTCACTTCAAAATCAGTAGCTAAATGTTGGTATTATTTATATATCATATTAATAGAATATTGTCATTGAATGCACACTTGTTCTAACCCACATCATTTGGTTCTTATATTTTTTGAAATCTACTTTCCTACTTAATAGGGGTTTTAGGATTAGAATTACAAATGAGGAAAACAAATCTCATTGGCTTCCCTCCTCATACCATCTTTACTTAGACTATGGTGGATAATATTCTTGGTAGACCCCAAGAACCAATAATTATTTTCTTTTATTAGAAACCAAAGCATGTTGCTAAAACATGTAAATTGAAGATGTAACAAGCAATCAATTTTTGGACTGAGAATTTTACATTGTTTAAATGTTGATAAACCAACCAAGTCTTTCTCTACATTAAATATGTTACTTTATAGGATAAAGAAATAAATGTTCACTTCACTGAAGAATATCAGGATAACAGAGCTCAGTCTCCCTTGAGAGTCTCAATTCTGAAATATTTAAATTTAGCTTGATGTCACAGAACTCCAAATACCTCTTTGATTACATATTGATGTTTTAAGGTAAATTTATTATGTGTTGTTTATATACATGAATATTTGGAACATTCTTCACATTCTATCATGAAAATATTTTACATAATTTCTGAATAATAAATGATGAACTATGATCTTCTCCATGCATAGTAAATGTTAAATGCTGCATTGTTTGCAGACATTAAGCCATAAGTGTTATTTGAGATCTTACAAAATCCTGACCCCTTTAAAAGCCAAACAGCACTACAGCAGGCCTTCCCTAGCAACTGTATTCATAATGGCAATCTCTGACAGTCAGTCAAACTAAATAAACCATCAAGAATTCCAAGCTAGAAATGAGTTGTTGAGGGCTCCCGTTATCATGTCGGGACTGAGGTCATGGAGGGAACCGGAATGTTATTTTCACTAGTGCTGGCCTGCCAGTTAGTGCTGGAATTAGATTTTAGTGAAGGTGAACTTCACCAGTGCTGATACTGGCAGAAATGTACTCAAAATCCTTGTAAGGGCATCAGAAAGGTTTGTGGATTACAGAGAGGTGAATCTACCCTCTTTCCTCTTTCTCTGCTCCTTGTCTTGACTGTCTCCTGTTGATCAAGAAAAACCATTGCTGTATTCCAGGTTTTATGGTCCCCAATTTGTCTGCCAATGCTGGGATTCAAACTGAAACTTCCCAAGCACAGAATGCCATCTCACTCTAGGGAATAAGTCTGGGTGCAACACTGTTTAAATGTTGACAACATAGTCATTGAAGTAGGATGCTCAAAAGATGATGTTCTACTTGTGGAATGTCATTGTTTTAAAGGGAGGCTTTATAAAACACTACTGCCTCATCACATGCTGAGTCAATAAGGTACCTTAGGAGGTGAAGAGGGCACACAATGAGTTTCTGACCTTCTTCTCAAGAACATGATTCCTATCCTCAGACCTTCCTAGAAGTGGCATAGGGTTGCAGATAGACAAGTAGAAAATGTAAATTTGTACTATGAACACAGAATTTGAAAAGTGACTATGCATTCAGATCCTTACTCTATTTTCTTTCCTCTCTAATCATACAAACTGATGTATTTATTCTCATTTTCTCTCAGTGGCTTTAACAACAGAATACCAAAGAAAACAATAAAAATATACATGTAAAATGACATTTGTGGCAAAAACAATATGTAATGCAAGTTGCTATTAGACTATCTAATATTTAACTTAATATTTTAAAGTATGAATAGAATATATAACTGTAACATAGCACAGAACATATAATCTCTTCTGCTGCTATGGGAAAGAATACAGGGATAGCATTTAAAGTCACTATCAAGTCAGTAAGAAAGAGTTTTCCATTTCACCTCTATGAGACCATGTGAAGCAGTGAGGCAGGAACAACCAACCTATCTTTTCCCTGCAGTCTAGACCAAACACCAAGATACCACTACACTGATTTACAGAAATAAACTTGCAGATGGGACTTCATATTCATGTTCATGGTGCTCTCTTCTTGAATCTAGGTTAACCTTAGTAGTACTTTCATATAAATGGTTTCAATATATTATCAAAGAGGCAGTATTTACTCACAATTTCAGATATTGCAAATACAGTGGGAAAGACAGAGAATCTTACTACAATTAAGGTACATTGGCATGAAAATAATGTTTTTGAAAGAATGGGGCTGATTATCTGTTAAGCAAGGCTTGGTAGAGAGGAAAAGATCTTTCCAGGCAGCTAAAATGCCAGCCCAGAGGCCAGAGCCTTTGTTATACCTGCTGGGTTAGCAAAAATAAGCCAACATAGACTTGAGGTCTTGACAAGTTGTAATATTTCATATTCTTATTTTAAAACAATATTTCAGAATTATTTATTACTTTTTATTGGGCTTGGTGGAAATAACCTTTGTCCTGGATTTTTAGCACTAATAGGCATTTTCATATCAGTCTAACATCAACATTTGAAATACATCCAAGCCAAATATTCCCAAGATTAGAAATAGCCTGTTACATCATTTCCTACAAAAATTATAGTCTAAGATGCAAAGGGTCTTTTATAACTGATTTTTGAAGATTATAGTTTTTTAAAAAGAAATAACATTTTTGTGAGAAATGTCATTCTCTCTTTCTCTCTTTGTTCACAAAGGTCAGCGATCCACACAGAGGTTCTGATGCTCATGGATGATGGGTTAATAAGTATGAATGTATATTTTGTTCATAATTCTGAATACTGTGAGAGAAGTTGCTACCTGAATCCTACCACTTGGTGCTCCTCTTTATCTTCAAGCTATGGTCAACTAAGTATATACACAAAGAATTCAATCAAATGAAGCAAGAGGCAGATCAGCTGAACTGTATTGACAAATATAGGTACCTTGCCTAATAAAGCTGGTCTAGAGAAGAGACAGAAGTTCCTTCTTACCAAGGGTAGAAACCCTGCCCTAGTGCATATTCAACTTAGTAGGAAAGAGAAAGAGATAACAAGTCTCTTATAGACAAGTGGTCCAAGGCCAAGACAATATAGCCTGCTTTCAGATTTGGACACTGACATATTAATAACTCAAATATGGCCAGTCACAGGAATTGCTATTCTTTCTGGAGAAGGCACAAATAATTGGGAGGAGAAAGAGGCCAAAACTATTCCCCAGCACTTATTGGAAGGACAAAGTGTGACATTGTTCATGGGCATTCCCTTCCTGTGGGGAAACTCTTGAGCAAGTATGCTTTTAATACAAAAAATATATAAACTCTTGCATAATTCTGTCTTTCTCTCTTATTCAACAACTAAAGTTGAATAAGAGCTAATGATTCTAATTTAGTGCTTTCCAAAGCGTATCCATCAATTCTTTGTGATATAATTTTAAGTGGGGTGGGGAGGTCCATAATCAACTAAGAATATTTAGTATTTAATTAAAATGTTGAGTTAAGACATTTTCTTCAGTGAAAGGCTTCTCAGAGTTTTTAATATGTAAAAATATATTGTGAACACTTAAAAGGGCTAGAGTACATATTGTTTTCGAAAATTATCTGATCACTTGATTTCCCTTCTAGGAATAGCTCACAGGATCAATATTCCTTTTCAGCATATATTAATTATATAAAATAATAGGTATTATTATAATGTTTTCATACATGTATATAATGTACTTTGATCATCTCCACCGCCATTATTCTCTATTGTTGCCTTCCCCCTGGTTCCCTTTCTCTTCCCAAATAATTTCCCTTCTCCTTTCATGTCTCTTTTTAAAGTTTAGATCTCATCTATTAGAGAAAATGTGTGATAGATATATGGCTAATTTTATAACTTGGCTCTTATGATAGTACTATGACAAATATGGATGTATATGTATTGCTATTATATGTTGTCTTTAATTCAGGTATATAACCAGGATTAGTATAGCAGTCTCATATGGTAGTTCTATTTTTAGTTGTTTGAAAGACCTCCATATTGATTTCCATAAAGACCAGACTAATTTACATCCCACCAACAATATATAAGGGTTCACTTTTCCCACTTCCTTGTCATCATTTGTTGTTGATTTTAACTTGATGATAGCAATTCTGACTAGAATGAATTGGAATTGCAGTCTAGTTTTGATTTGCATTTTCCTGATGGCTAAAGATGTTGAACGTTTTTTCCACTTATTTATCAAGCATTTGTAGTTCTTCTTTTGAAAGCTATATGTTCAATTCATTTGTCCATTTATTAATTGCTCTTTTGGTGCTTATATTTTGAGTTCTTTATATAGTATGGATATTTATACTTTTTCACATGAATAACTGGCAAAGACTTCCTCCCCTTTTGTAGGCTATTTCTTCACTCTGGAAATTGTTGCCTTTGCTGTACAGAATGAGTTTAATTGATGCAATCCCATTTGTCAATTGTTACTCTTATGTCTTGATCAATAATTTAGTGCTATTCAGAAATGAATTGACTATACCTCTATGTTCAAGTGTTTTTCCTATTTTCCTCTAGTATCAAGCTTTCATATCTTAAAGTCTTTGATCATTTTTGACTTGCTTTTCATACAGGGTAAGAGACAGAGATCTAGTTCAGGATGGGTGTACTTAAAAGGAGTTTTTAGAAAATATTGTAATAGTGATATTCTTTCACTTCTCATTTCCAGACCATCAAGAAAGATCAAAGAGAAGGATACACGGAAGTCACTAAAAGCTATTTTGGAGCAGGAGCTGGATAGGTTGATACTAGATGTCAAGGCCGTGAATTAAAGGTTCTAAATCTGAATTGAGTTCCAGATTAGATGATTCAATAAAAACAGATTATTTAAAAATATTAAAGATAATGCTTTTAGAGGTACATACCATTAACTAATTTGTCTCCAAATAATATCCCATACCTGGCACACTTGATTCATTTACATCATGTGCTAGACCCAAGAATATTTTTGAGTTTTTAATGCCTCTCGAAATTTTATGAGCAGACCAAGAGAAAAGCTGCAAGCTGGTCAATTATGTTTTTGAGATAGTGTCTCATTATGTTACCCAAGCTGGCCTCAAGTCACAACCCTTCTGCCTCAGCCTCCAGAGTGCTGGAATAATAGCTGTGCTACCACACCGAAACTGACTGCTGGTCAGTTTCTGATTCACACTGGATTTGGAAATCCACAGTATCAACTATGATTGTGGGCTTACCATGTAAATAGTTGTTGATGGGAAAGGTGGTAGAGAGTATTTCCCTAAATTCATATAACTGAAATACAGTGAAGCCAGCTTTCTTTCCAATGCAAAGGACTGAGCAGGTCCTTCTGACCATTAGTGTTTTTTCATTATCTATAACTATTCTAGCCCAGCATTTTTATCCACTTCCTTGACTTTGAAAGCCTAAACATCTCATTCAGCTCATTACACTTCTTAGTAAAAACCCACCCAAAATGCTTTTAAACTTCATCATTACAGAGTATTTGACTTTGTAAATAACTTGGTTTTACCATTTAATGCTTTAGATAATCATGGAGAAAACTAAAATGTATTGTCTGTATACTTTAGTGAATAGAATGTATTGATCAGAATCTAAATATCTCTTAATACCTTGAGATGATTACATTTCCCATGGATTATTACATCCTACATTACATGTGTAGGTGCCGTAATACCTACGGTTTCTAGAATGTGACAAAGCATATGGGTTTGTCTCTGTACTAAATGATCCCAGAAAGCAACAACTTTTCAGTTCTGTTTTTTCCCCCTTCATCTCTCCAATATTGTTGTCAGGTTTTTAGTGGTCATTCTTACTGCTCTCAATGTGCCTGACTAATCTCTGGGTAGACTGAAATCAAATAAATATAACTGCCAAAATTGTATGTTACATAGAAGTCAATAGGCAGGATTGAGCTACTTTTTTATAAGGCCATCATATATTTAGTGATCAGACTTTGAAACTTCATTTTGAGCTTGCCAGTGAAATTTTTTTTTTTTTGCTTCTGGATTGTTCAATATATTTTGAGATGAGAAAATGTTTCTCTACTTGTTTATAAATACGCATAATATCCTACAACCTTCAATTCATGAACTCTGTGAAGATAAGTTATCTGATATTTATATGGTAGAAGCAATGAATATCTGCTGTTTGAGTAATTTCTCAATTCTTTCTTCCTTGCCTATATTTGCAAACACTGTCAACTTTCTTCTGACTGGAATTGCTTGAAAACTTATTGAAATGGACATAAACATTATAATATGTTACGGATTGAATTGCATCACCACCCAAAATATGTCAAACTCCTTGCCTGCAGTACCTCACATTGTAAACTTATTTGGAGACTTTGAGATGTAATTAGCTGAGATGAAGTCAAACTGGAGTAAGGTGGGCCCTTAGTATAATGTGAGAGTGCCCTTATAAAGAGGATTAGAGACACATAGGAAGAAGACACATAGATCACACAGATTCTGGCATCTAGAAGTCAAAGAATGTCAAAGAGGCTGATGAACCCCAGAAACTAGAGAGCTGTAGGAGAGGATGCTCCCTACAGGTTTCAGAGGGCATATGTGCCTGATACCTACTTCTATTTCTCTAGCCTCCAGAACAATGAGGTAAACTGCAGTTAAGCCACTCAGTTTATAATACTTCGTTACAATAGCTCCAGAAAGCTAGTCTTTAAATTTTCTTTTCTTCCCAGGTTTGAGGAGAAGGACAATGAGTGTGACTAGCTCCGTCTTTTGTTACACTGGAGTGAGAAGGGTTCCAAGTGATACAATCCCGATCAATAGAGATTAAATAGATAGCATAAATTCTCAGTGTCCCCAGCTGAAGAATGATATGACTCAGACTTGATAGTTCTGTAAAAGTGTTTCTTCCAAAGCCTGTGAGGATGTGAGGAAATAAAAGCTATGGTTCCACAAGTGAATTAGGATAAACATACATGGAAGGGAGAGGATGATAGACAAAAATCCAAAATTCTCCAGGAATTGACCTTTAAAATTGTCTATCAGCATATTTAGGGATAGCTCTCAATATTATCAGGGAATGATCATATAAGACCATTATAATAGTATGAACACTGCACAATAGTAACTTCCTCAGATGCTTCCTTCTATTTTTGGAAAGGAGGAAGGAAGGAAGGAAGGAAGGAAGAAGGAAGGACAGGAAGAAGGGAAGGAGAGGGAGGAAGGGACAAAGGAGAAAGAAAGGGGAGGAGTAAATATTACTAAAAGATAAATTTTTCTGTTTTTATGTATCAATTTTAAAAATTAAAATAATTACTACTACCATAAATAGTAACAGTTAGACTTTGTTGGATAATTGTTACGTGTCTGCACTGCACTGAATACTTTAAATGTACTATTAATTTTAATTTACATGAAAGCACTGTGGCATTGTTATAATAACCCCATTTTACAGGTGAAAAAGGTAAGCGTCAAAGATAATTTTTCCTTAACTCCAGTTACATAGCTGTACTACAACCTATATTATATCCCAAGTCTGTCTGACTCTAAGATTTGAGCTCTTAAACACTGTGGCTTTGTTTGGCAGTTTGCTTACTGTAGGCTCTAAACATTGTATGCTGTTGCTTTTCTTAAAAGAGATTATAACAAAAAAAAAAGAGGATTTGCCAAATTAGCAGAGATCGGTTGACTACTTTTGATATTCCATATTTATTGAAAAATCAAGGAAACATTTGACTATTCTGAAGGCAAAAATAATAGTAGTAAAACCCCCTCCCTGAGTAATGTAACATTTACATCATAGACAATAGCACTAAGGGATTTCATGTGTATTCAATGTGCTCCCTGGCAGCCCCTCTGCCTCTTTCTTTTTAAACATTTTTTAAAAATTTGATTTATGTGTTCTCTGTCCAAAATTCAGTACAAAATCTTTTTTTTTCAAAATCTTGATTCATAGGCCCAATGATTGCTTTATATATTCAAAATTAATTTTACCTGCTTATATAGAATTATTTGCATCTTTTACTAGCACAATTAGAATTGTCTTGCTTTAAAGACCTGCTTGTTATATTACTCATTTCCCTTCAGAAACTTATAATAAAAGTGCAGAAGGAATACTATCATAATTTTATAAATAAGGAAATTATTATTTGAAAAGAGTTTGTTTCTTTTAAAGGAACATCTATCAGTAGGAAGCTGAATTAGGGATCCTAAATAAATCACACCTCGTCTGAGGGAGAATTTCTTCCATTTCCATTTTATCTTCTAATGCCAAATCCTTTCCTTGAAATTTTTCTTTTGCTTCATTTTAGGGTATTTTTAAAGTCCCTTGGTTGAAGAAGTAATACTGAGCTGTGTTGTTTTCTTTTTTAAAGAAAAGCAATCAAGTCAAAAGTCCTGCACGAATAGGACATATTTCAGAGAAGCTACAAATAAATATATTATAGATTGAACTACAGTCATTCAATACTATTTTTTTTTTTTTTGCCAAGAAAACATTTTTTCCTAGAACTTGGTCAATACAAAAGGAAAAAGTCAGATTTTTCTGAGTCTCTGTTTGCATGGGAGTTAGAGAAAGCAGACAAGTCTAACGAAGATCTGGGAAGTAGCTATGTGGAGAGCTCAGGGTTTTTACCCCCCTCACATTTTGCCTGGAATTAATATCAGTGTCCTCTGTCTTCAAATATGATTGGCTTCCACAGTTCCAGTAATTTAAAATACAAATAGTGCTGAGAAAGGATGGTAAGGATTGGCATGTTTTTGTTCTGGAAATACTGAACCTTATGAATGATGTAGTGGTAAAAGGAAAGAAATACTGCCAGAAAATATCAATAGTGGATTGGATCTAAGTTCACAGGAGAGGGGTTGCAGGCACAAATATGCAGTCCCCTACTCCTTTAACACTGAAGTTTCTTAGCTACTGATTCTCTTTTGGAAGAAGAGGAAAAGCTTTTTGCTGTTAGCTACTATCATCTTTTTCACCATTATAAATTAGTATTGACCTGAACAGATGTTGAAGCTCTCTGGTTCAGAGCATAGCTCTCAAAGTCACATAGAACTGGATGGAATTTCCTCTCCTCTATTCATCTGGAACTCGGTTTCTCCATCTGTCAACTGGGTAAATATTAATACTTTCCTTGTGTAGTGGCGATGAGGAATATATGAGATAATTAATGTCAAAAACCTTGAAAAGTGCCTGGAACTGTCAGTGGTATGAATTTTTGACTGTGTATTTTCTTAGCCTGGATGTGCTTGTATAGACACTGGGAATTCCATGAGTCTAAAACAATGTCTCAAGCTATGGCTAAAATATAACTAAAAGAAATCATCTTGTTTTAGCTATGATACATTGCTTAGTAGGGATATAATACATTATTGCATCAGTTAAAAGCAGAAGTGCCATGTAGAATTGATAGGACTGAAATAATACCTCTTCTTTTATTATATGTTGCCTGTAGAACTTATAAGAAAAGTCAATAATGCAAATCAGGACTATGGTGGTTTTTTCATGGCTTTTTGGCCTTTAGAAAAATGAACTAACTTTATCCTCACTAAGAAAAACTTAAAGGCACCAAAAGCAAGATAATAATTTTGAATGGACCAAAACTGATCTCAACAATTCTCAAAACAGACATAATCCAATCAGGGGCCAATTCATTGGGAGGATTTGCAAGGTAGGAGAGAGAACAACCTTAGTCATGAGCTCTCTTGTTTTTCCATACTTTATCTTCTCCACCATTGCAGATCCAATTCAAAATTGGTCCTGGAGAAGATTGAGAACCAATGATTTAATTTGGGAATTACAGGGAGAAAAATATCAGGACACTTTCATTTGAATTTAGTTATTGATGTGAATAAAAGTCACAAAATTGGAAGGTAGACCTGTACACATCAACAAATATCAGATGACTAGTGGAGTGGCCCAAGTGGTAGAGCACCTGCCTAGCAAGCATGAGGCCCTGAGTTCAAAACCCCAGTACTACCAAAAAAAAATGCCAGAAAAAGATAATCTATTGTAATTGCATTTACTAAAATAAGCAGCTGGTATCTTTTTCTTTTTTCTAGGAAAACTGAGATTCTTAAAAGATTATGTTTCCTATAAAGCTATTTAAATGATCAAATGAAATCAACTCTAAATTTAGACTTCTCTTCTTAGCTATAAAAATGTTGAAGATAAGGAATAGAATATGCTGGGGATGGAACTCAGTGATACAGCACTTGCTTAGCATGTGCAAGCCTCTGGGTTTTATTCCTAGCATGGAAAAGAAAGGCATAGAATGTATGTGTACAATTATGTCATAAAAGTATTGAACAAGTAAATAAGAAGAAGAACATACTTGAGACATAGGATAACTGAAGTTTGAAAAGCAGAATTTCTTACTTAATCAATAGGTAATTTCTGCTGTATAAGACTATATGAGTATTAGTAAACAAAATTGCCAGATTTTTTTGTTCTTTTCTTTCAGATAATTAAATTTTATTCACGTTGAAATGAAGGTTTTCAGCATTTTTCAGAAAAGAGGGTTTGGGCACAATACACACTTTCCCCTTCTTTAAGATTTAGTATCTAGGAATGGGAGATAAACCCATCATGGTCAAGAGTAAAGGGGAGAGGGGCAGCATGTCAGAAATGAAGACAGAAGTTCTCCTTTGAAGGCTCTGAACACAAAATATTTGAATGACAGACTTTTCATGGCAAGAATTCTACACCTGGAGCCTGGGGTCACCTTGGTAGCACTTTCCATACCGTCATGCACAGGTAAAAAGCAGGATTTCTTTCTGCAACTTCTTAAAACTGGGGGATTCTTTCTAAAACCTGAGAGTTTAATGCTTTTTCCCTCCCTATTCCATTTGCAGTCCCTTCTCTACTTAAACATGCACACCCACAGACAGAGACAGAGACAGAGAGAGAGAGAGCAAAAACAAATGACAACCCAGAAAATTCCAAGGAAACAAAAGGAAAATAGATGAAAAAGCAAGTACCTTCTAGTTTTAAACTGTTCCATCATTTTAATGACTGACTAGGTATGGCTGGCATATAATTTCCTGAGGCTATAAAGCCAAATACTATTAACAGTTTAATACTAGTTCCTAGTTGACTTGGATACTATTTGTCCACATGAAAGTATCACCAATGACACCTTTGTTGGCCAGTTTCAGCAAAACCACCAAGATCTTAATGAGCATTTATTATTTATTTGACCTTCAGAGGTCTCAAAGTGCATGCAGTTATAAAGTCATATGCATAAAACCATCTCTGCAATAAATTAAAATTAAACTAACCATGGCAGCAGTATTCTAGGAGCATAACTTTACTTACTTGCATAGACCAGGGGGAAGCAATGAGTTCTGTTCCATGTCCTGAAGGTCAAGAGAATTGGATTCTGTCAAACAAGGAAAACCTTAGAAACCTGCAGAATCCAGCAAGAATCACTCTCTAGCCCATGCCCTGTCAGTAGCATAACCTAAGCAAGGGAAGCACCATATTTTGCTCGAGAAGTATCAGGATAAACTCCCAGCATATTAATGGGGCCTAAAAGGAAAATTTCAGTGAAGGACTTCTATCCCTGCCTTGTTTACCTGCTCTCTAATACAGGACGCCTTTCTCCAGGGATCTACATCTCTGCTCCACAGACAAGACGCTTTCAGTGGAGCATATCAAAGATGATATTTCCATCATTTGAACATCCTGACAGTGAAGAGCATCAAATTTGCCTTTCTCCACTTAATAAGGGCTGCTTCTGTGAAGAAAGAAAATGCCTTTTAAGACAAAAGAAAAATCATAGAACTTAATTGAACAAGCTTCCTGCCATGTATGTACTACTAAGTATGCAATTTAATACTAAAACCAGAGCCATATTACACATAGTTGAATGGTCAAGTGGTCAATTACAAGGTTAGCTGCTATTCTGAAATCTACCCCAAACCTCCTCTTTTGATCAAAGGTATCCAAGAACAAAATCACTCTACCTTATTTTGAGCCCACATTGTCTTCAGGTAGACAGTAACAGGACCACAGGATAAGCCAGAAACAGCTGACTTGCTGAAATACACAGAAATGCCTATCACGATGACATAGAGAGTCTTTAAAACTTACCATGTCCAATTGTTGATATAATAGCTATACCTCAGCAACTATTAGTGTTTCATTTGCAGTGGGGTAGGGTAGATCAATTAATAGGCACAAGCCTCTAAGATGAATGAAAAAATATTTATCTTTTATAGTTTCTTCTCTTTTTGCTTTCTGCTCCTTCAAAGTTGTATAATTCCTCTACTTTCTTTTAAAAATTTCTCCCCAACATCACTTCAGAGAGGTCTAGTTCTGAAAGGAAATACACAAACATATCTAACAAAAGCAGTTGGTAGAAGCAGAGCCTGGAAGATAGACCACTTACTGGGTACTTTCTCTGGTTTGTAACTTTTAGGATTGAAAAAATAAAAATACCATTAGTCGGTCACAGCATATGGTAAGTACACTACACACTATGCAGTGCACACTTGATAGTGTCTTGCTTCTCTGAATTTGTGGATGAATATAGAAATTAAGAGCATTTGGACCACCAAGTAAAAAGACATATGCCTTAATTATAAAAACCAAAATTATAAAAAGTGGTTACTCATCTCGAGAATGCCAGAGACCTTCACTAACCACTTCACTGTAGTCCTCCAACTACATACCTACAAGAAAGCTGGCTGTCACCCGTCACCCCTACTGTGCTCAGCTTCCTTTCTGTAATTTACTCATGTGCTCTTCATAGAAGCACAAGTCAGATCTGCACTCTTTCTGATCACTCATAGCTTCCTTATTGCTACTATTTGCTTTGTCACTTGATATTATATGCTTACCCACACTTTATTAGATAATTATCATCACTTTTTTCTTTTATCATAAACATGTAAAGAACTGAATTTGGAAATGTCCTTGGTTAAGAACACTGGATACCAAGTCAGCCAGCACTAAACTGGTTCTGCCATTGCTAGCTGTGTGATCACAGATAAATTGCTAACCAATAAAATGGGGACAGTGATAGTGCTGGCCTCACTGAGTCAGTAAATGAGATAATGCATACAAACTACTCAGCCTTGGGTTTGTATTATAGTCAGGATTACAGACATTTTGGAAGTGGTTATAATCAAAGTCATTGTTGACAATTATTGGAGATAGATGCCATCTGCTACTTATTTGTGCAATATAATTACTGAAACTACCTGAGCCTCAGTCTCTTTTTCTTTAAAATGAGAGAATTGGACTAGATGGTCCTACTTCTGACAATCACTGATCCTGTTATTGGCTATATGTGATCTTACTGAAGTCAAGACTTGTATCATATTCTTCTTTTACAATCACCCTAGAAGATAGTACAGCATGTTTCTAGTATGTTATATAAGTAAATTAAAATTAGTACATATTTAAATATACATATATGTGTGTATTTATGAGTGTGTCTGTTTATGTAAGAAACCTTCATCTGTGGACTAAGAAACACTGTGCATAGGCAGAATTTTCCTTAATGTGTGGTGCATCCAGGACTGTTTTGGTCAGGAGACAATCAAGAGTTGTATCCTCTATAAATCTAGCACCCCCTCAGAAAAATAAATGGGATTCGAGGTACATTTCATTGTAACACAGGTATCTTTTTTCCCAGTGAATAAGAAAGCGCCTTTAAGCCCCTGGTTAGAGGCTACAGAACAAACCAGCAAATTGATAAGGAGCCTGGGACCCAGCCCTGTGGACTTGGGACCCTAAGACTCTGATGCCATCCAATTCAGATAAGCCTTGCTCATATTGTCCTTCTTTAGCTCTCTGATAATTTCAATGCTCAGATTTTTGAATAATTCCTGGTGATTATGGAGGCCACCAGAAGAATGGCCACTTAAAAGAGTTATTCTCACAGATTATTAATTCTAGGCCATTTTATTTTAATTAATATTTTTAAATAAATCACAATAGTTGTTTTATTAGTGTGGGGAAAAAAGCAGTATGGGAAGTCTAAGAAGAACATAAATAATCACATTCTTTCTGTTGTTTATCAAGAATATTTGCCTGAAAGCAAGCTGTCAGTTGCCTCTGAGCAGACCTACTCCTGCTATTTCTACCTTAGCTGAAGTCATCATTCTCTATGATGTCACACCCTCTCTACAGCATGGATATGACTTCAGGTACAGAAGAAGCAATGAGGTTTATGAATTTTTAAGATATAAAGATTAGGGGACTGGGGGAGTAGCTCAAGTGGTAGGATGCCTGCCTAGCAAATGTGAGGCCCTGAGTTCAAACCCCAGCACCACAAAAGAAGAAATAAAAGATTATACTCTCATATTTAGCAATTAAAAAGGAGAACAAATGCAATAATTGTCCCAGATATAATATACATTTACTAGTTGAAATTCAAAGTGGATTTGGCATTTAACACACCTTGTCATACTTGCTATATACATATCTTCAGTATTGTATCTGTTTCTGCCACTCTAGGTGTGATGGCTTTTTATGTTTAGAGAAAACTATTTTTTTGTCTTTTCTTACTTTATATGACATAAAGTCTTTAATAAAAAGAATCCAATATTTTATATATTGTAGCTGATTATATGCTAATGACTAAATATGTAATCAAATTTGAAAGATCAACAACCAACCAGAAGTTTGATTCTTTGGTAAATGCAATTATATATTAATATTGTGGATTCAATGATAAATAAAAATATTTTTCTGGGAGAAGTGCCAAAACAAAAAAATCTAGATAACAAAAAATTAAAAGATTACAAGGTAAGGAGTTTTCGCATCACTGAGTAAGCTAACTTAAAGCATTGGCATTGCAATTCAGAAGGCACTACTACTAATTGAACTTTAAGTGAAAAAAATAGGATTTTTAATATCTAATATTCTCTAGAATAGTTGCTTATAATGGGTTCCAGTTACTTCTAATAGTTTAATTAAGCGCTATACTGAATCATTATGTTTCCATTTATTCAAAGCTTCTCATATCATTATTCATTCTACATTCATTTTAAGAGCATTTTTTCTAACATTTATGGAGAATAAAAAAGAATTGAAAATTATTTCCCTTGAGATACTTGACAAATAAGTTAAGATTTGAGGAAAGCCAAAACACACATCTACACAAATGATGACTAGTAACAAATAAGCACATGATTGCATGTTAAGAATTACCAATATTTATTGATTGATTACAGTATACCTAGCACTGTGCTAAGAACAATACAAGCATTATTTTATTTAATCCTTACAGCTCTGTAAAGGAGATACCAAGAGTTTCCCCAGTTATAGGGGAAACTTGTTGCCCAAGGTTAATCCAAGTGTGGGAATTCTAACCCAATTCACCTCACCCCAAAGCCCATACTCTTCAGCACTCTGCAGGGAAAATGGATTAGCATTGGAAAAAGTCTAGGATTTAGGGTAATTAGCTGTCAAGTCCACTCTGTGACACTTAGAATGCTGTGGGATCTTAGGTAAATAACTCCTATGAGTCTCAACTTCTTTTAAAAATAGAATAAGATAGATGAAGAGGCTTTGTAAGTCCTGAAACAGTTTGCAAAGATCAGTTATTAATAGTTTCATTCCTCTCTCTCTCTCCATATATACATATACTATGTACAGGATTATGTCAATAAAAATAGACTTCTTTTTAAAAATTATTCATTTTGGAATCATAAGAAATTACTAGTCAACCCCCCCCCCAAAAAATAAATTACTAGTCAAGTGTTCATATAGACCTGTCAGGAGTTCATTTACTGCTTATAAACAATACAGCCATAGTCTCATTGTATATTTTCTGTATGAAAATATACTACTCAATATTTACAATGAAATTATAACACAGTATTACCAAGTATAGATACATTTATGTGAATTAATCACCAGCACTGACCCACCAGTGGAGACACACTGAAATAACAAGGATTGGTGATTAAAGCAGTTAGAAAGATATTGGTAATGGTTATGTCAATATGTAGCTTATGTCAAAACAGCTAAATGGGAGGGCATGAGGCTTGTGAAAAGAAACAAATGCTTTTTTGCAAGGAGCTGAGGAGACTTTTCTAGCATTTCATAAATAATCTGACATATAAAAAGATCCCTGTTCAGATCATGTGAACAAATTGGGCATATTTCATCTCCTTCCATTCTTTTTGTTATTGTTTTTATTATACTTTCCTGAGGGGACTCTCAGTGGTAAAAAAAACAACTAATATGTCACACCAGACAGCAAATTGAAATGTAATGTCAGATTCATTTAAATTATCCTCTGCTAGTATTAGTTTAATGTAATTTGTTTTATACTCATAATAATAATGCTTCTAAAACATTAACCAGTGATATTTCACTTTAAGCATACTTAAAATTTCCCTAAACTTAAGAATTTCACATTAACCTAATAATTAATATCATTTTATTTTCCAATTTAATTAATTCCCTAAAAGGAAAGCTGTGTTGTATCAATATGAAATTCAACCTATTATCCTAATAAATGTATTTTTGTAAAATTATTGTTAAATTTTTAAGGAAAGATAATGAATATGAAAAATAATTTCATTCAGATATCATCATTTGGATTTCTTTATTTCATATCAAGCAGTGGTAGTTTGTCAGGTAAAAATTAAGCACATGAACTTTAAACATGGATTTCCCCACTTTTGTCTGTTTTATATAAGAACACTTCATAAAACTGAAAAAACAAGTATATTTAACCTGGTACAAAAGTCAGAAAAACATTGGAAAAGCAAGCAATGAGCAAGAAGATTTTGCCATAAAAATAGGGTTCTTTATAAAAACATATATATATACTGAAGCATGTATCTTTCTCAGTGTCATTTGTCATGTATTAGGCTTTACATGGAAGATCTGTACTAATAAGAAGAAATCTCTTTTTTAATATTGTGATAGACTCACAGAACTTTCCTGGGGAAGCTCTCATTTTATTTTTCATATCCTCACTCTTACTCAATGTACATAAAACTGGCTCATTGTCCAAAAAGAAGGGGACAAATCCAGTTTAGAGTAATCACCAAAGCATTTTCTGAAGAAAATAGCTGAGAACCAGGGTCAAATCCTCTCAACTTTAGATTGGAGAGCTTGGTGGAAGAGGCTTGTTCATGCTTGTTACTTAGCATCTGTGATCCAGGTTGTGCAATGTCACTCTGCTTCTCTATATTAATATACTGAGTTATATTAAATGCAAAAATTATAAAAATACTTTTATATTTCTCCTCTTTATTTTTCACATTAAAAAACATATTTATTTGAGTACATGTCAAATGGAAAAATGTCAGAAATCTCTTGGTGCAAAAGGCCAAAACCAATATGAACCAAAAGCTGAGCAAATATATGGTCAATTGGCACTGACCTAGATGGGGAGTCCCCCTAAATAATTTACACTCAGAATTTCACTGTAGGACCTACATGGTCTAGATCAGCTATCTATAACCCCTAAAATCACCAGAAATTTTCTCAGTTTTCTTCTTTTGTAGGGCAGCATGGATGTGGTGTTCAAATTGCCAAGTCTGCCTGCCCATTGAAGATTTCATGGAGATCTAGATTTTACTTATACAGGAAAAATAATTTTGCCATAATAAAATAACTCACTATTAACCTCTTGTGAGCCAGCCAACACAAGAACTTCAGATGCCTGAACTTAATCTTCACATTCTCCTCTATCTCATAACTGTGATCAGCCTAGCAGCTCTTAACAGTTCAAAAGAAAACAAAAGTTCCCAGAGTAATTTCATAAACAATGCCACATTTTATTTGCACAAAAACTGTGATATATATGTATATAACTCTCTCTATACATACATATATATATATATATATATATATATAGTGTGTGTGTGTGTGCTGATGGGGACTGAACCCAGTGTCTCGCACGTCCTAGGCAAGCACTCCACCACTTGAGCTACAGCCCCAACCCTAATTCACATATATAAGTGACAAGACATTCAGAGAAGTTAAGGAATCTGTTCATGGTCTACAAAGCCCACTTTATTTCTTTCTTGTCTCATCATCTAAGATACAGCCCTATGTGTTTCTAGAAAAAATTCCCAGTAACTAATATGATATTCTGATGGTGATTGGAAGAGAGTGAAGTCAGAATCTAAATCCACCCTTTTGATAGTATATCCATCTTCAAATATATTAGAGTTCTGGCTATCATCTGATGAGCCTTTGTGAGTATTAGTGTTCTCTCCTGGAAGGTTTCCAGTCCCAAACCTGTACTTACATACATTTCAAGACACTAATATTCATAAATTATATACAGTCTAGGTTTCTGGCATTCTTTATGCTCATCCACTAGCATGGCATTGTGCCCATTCACAAGGTAATATGACAATTTCAGGAGCACACAGATGCCAAGCATACTAAGACTTAGAGTGTTAATCTGCAGAGTAAACCCAGTAGCTCTTCTTTTACTACAATACGCAGATCTTCCTGAGTCAGAACCACCAAATCATATCTCACATCTTTTCCATTGGGTGAGATCATATTGATTGACATGGGGAGGAGCACACAGAGTAGACTACTTTTACTATTTCACACCCTTGACTCATTTCTGTTAGTAGGTTAAGAGGAATTAGTGGTCCAGTCATACAGAATAAAATCCTGGCACTTTCATCTCACCTGAAAGACAGGCATCTGCTCTGAAGAGAATGAATGTTGAATAGAAATTTCCTAATGCATTTTTCAATATCAGGAAGTTTCATACCTTTATTTACTGGTGACCAATCAAATGTACTGCATCATGTGGTTCAGATAAATAACAAGGTTCAAGTATTGAGATGGGATTGCATTTTCTATAGCTGTAGATATAGACCTCTATTGACTCATCTGCCTGAGAATATAATCATAAAAAAGATATGGTTAACACAAGTTCCCTTCTGAATCACAGCATGCATCCTTCGACTACAGCTATTTACACAGTGCATCAATGGATTTGCATGATTCAAGCCTTGTTCCTTCACAAATATGCTTTTTGTGCATATATTTGAGGTGAAGTGTTCAAAGAATAACTGTAATAATAAGAGAGACTAACGAAAAAGAGATGGAGCAAAGCAGCAGAAGAAAACTAGAGTGAAAAGAAAAGGAATTTAAAAATGACAGTACACCAGGCACGCCCACAAGCCTGCTGGCACACCATCCACTGGCCCACCCATTCAGGTACAGGAAGCCTCCAGGGCACCAAACAGACTTGACCAAAATAGACTACCCTATGACATATTATCATTAAAACAACAAGCACCGAGAATAGAGAAAGAATATTGAAGTCTGTAAGAGAGAAAAAACAAATAACATGCAAAGGTAAACCCATCAAAATCACAGCAGATTTCACAAGGGAAGACTTAAAAGCAAGAAGAGCATAGAGTGAGGTCTTCTGAGCACTGAATGAAAATAACTTCAACCCTAGGATACTCTACCCAGCATAACTATCATTCAAAATAGATGAAGCAATAAAATTTTTCCATGGTAAGCAGAAAATAAAACAATATATGACCACTAAGCCACCACTACAGAAGATTCTCCAAGGAATTCTGCACAAGGAAAGTGAAAGCAAACAAAACCATGAAAGGGTAGGCAGTACCAAACCATAGGAGAAGAAAAGGCAAGAAAGTAGAAAGTAACACTGATTCAGCTGCACACAATAAAACCCTTAAAAACAAAGACAACTAAATGACAATACTAACGATGAATGTTAACGGACTTAATTCCCCCATCAAAAGACACCATTTGGCAAACTGGGTTAAAAAGGAAGATCCAACAATCTGCTTCCTACATGAGACCCATCTCATCGACAGAAATAAGCACTGGCTGAGGGTGAAAGGCTGGAAGAAGATTTACCAAGCCAATGACCCCCCAAAACAAGCAGAAGTAGCAATACTTATTTCAGACAAAATAGACTTCAAACTTACATTGGTCAAACAAGATAAAGAAAGACACTGCATACTAATAAAAGAGGAAATACACCAAAAGGAAATAACAATTATCAACTTATATGCACCCAACATCAATGCACCCAATTTCATCAAACATACTCTGAAGGACATAAAAACATATATAGACTCCAACACAGTGGTAGTGGGAGACTTTAATACCCACTATCACTAATAGATGGTCATCCAAACAAAAAATCAATACAGAAATTCTAGAACTAAATCATACCATAGATCAAATGGACCTAGCTGATGTCTACAGAATATTTCATCCAACTTTTGCACATTATACATTCTTCTCAGCAGCTCATGGAACCTTCTCCAAAACTGATCATATCTTAGGGCACAAAGCAAGCCTCAGCAAATATAAGACAATAGAAATAATCCCATGCATTCTATCTGATCACAATGCATTATAACTAGATATCAACAACAAAAACAACAGTCAAAAAAAACATGCAAACAATTAGAAGCTGACCAACACATGATCAATGGGTAGCTGATGAAATAAAAGAAGAAATTAAAAGTTATCTGCAAGTTAATGAAAATGAAAACACAATCTATAAGAACCTGTAGGACACAGCAAAGGCAGTCCTAAAAGGAAAGTTTATAGCCATGAGTACATATATTAAAAACTCAGAAAGATCTCAAATCAGTGACCTAATGTTACATCTCAAACTCCTAGAAAAACAAGAACAAGCAAATCCCAAAACAACCAGGAGAGAAATAATAAAAATAAGGGCTGAACTCAATGAAATAGAAACAAATAAAAAAAAATACAAAGAATCAATGAAACAAAAAGCTGGTTCTTTGAAAGAATAAATAAGATTGACAGACCCCTGGCCAACCTCACTAAAATGAGGAGAGAAAACACCCAAATCAGTAAAATCAGAAATGCAAAAGGAGAGATAACAAAAAATACCACAGAAATTCAGGAAATCATCAGAGACTACTTTGAGGACCTATATTCTAATAAATTTGAAAATCTTGAAGAAATGGACAGATTTCTAGATGCTTATAACCATCCCAAACTGAACCAAGAGGACATTAATCAGCTGAAAAGATCTATAACACAAAATGAAATTGAAGCAACAATAAAGAGCCTCCCAAAAAGGAAAAGTCCAGGACCTGATGGATTCTCTGCCAAATTCTATTGGACATTTAAAGAAGAACTAATAGCAACCCTCCTTAAACTGTTCCATGAACTAGAAAGAGAAGGAACGCTGCCTAACTCATTTAATGAAGCCAACATTACATTCATCCCAAAACCAGACAAGACACCTACAAAAAGGAGAAGTATAGGCCAATTTCCTTAATGAACATCGATGCAAAAATACTCAATAAAATAATGGCAAACCGAATCAAACAACACATCAGAAAGATCATCCACCATGACCAAGTCGGCTTCATCCCAGGATTCAGGGGTAGTTCAACATATCAAAATCTATAAATGTAATGGAGCATGTCAATAGAAGCAAAGACAAAAACCACTTGATCATCTCAATAGATGCAGAAAAAAATCTTGACAAGATCCAACACTACTTCATGATAAAAGCTCTAAGACAACTAGGAATAGAAGGAATGTACCTCGACATTATAAATGCTATATATGACAAACCTACAACCAACATCATACTTAATGGTGAAAAACTGAAACCATTTCTCCTAAAATCAGGAACAAGACAATGGAGCCCACTATCCCCACTCATATTTAACGTAGTCCTGGAATTCCTAGCCAGAGCAATTAGGCAAGAAGAAGAAATGAAAGGAATACAAACAGGTAAAGAAACTGTCAAAATATCCCTATTTGCAGACAATATGATCCTATACCTTAAAGACCCAAAAAAATCTACCCAAAACCTCCTAAACACCATAAACAACTATATCAAGGTGGCAGGATACAAAATCAACTTACAAAAATCATTAGCTTTTCTATACACCAACAATGAACAAACTGAGAAGGATTATATGGAAGCAATTCCATTTATAATAGCCACAAAAAAATCAAATACCTAGGAGTAAACTTAACAAACTCCACAAGGAGAACTACAAACCGCTGAAGAAAGAGATCAAGGAAAACTACAGAAGATGGAACGATCTCCCATGCTCATGGTTTAGTAGAATCAACATAGCAAAAATGACTATACTACCAAAAGCAATCTACATGTTTAATGTAATTCCTATCAAAATCCCAATGACATTCATCACAGAGATTGAAAAATCTACCTTAAGTTCATTTGGAAACACAAGAGACCATGAAGAGTCAAAGCAATACTAGCAAAAAGAGTAATGCTGGAGGTATCACAATACCCAACTTCAAAGTATATTACAAAGCAATAGCAATAAAAACAGCATGGTACTGGCACAAAAACAGACATGAAGACAAGTGGAACAGAATAGAGGACCCAGATATGAATCCATACAACTATACCCACCTTATTTTTGACAAAATTGCCAAAAATATACACCCTGTACTAGTATCAACTCAAAATGGATCAAGGACCTTAATATCAGACCTGAACTGTGAAGTTAGTACAGGAAAGAACAGGGTATACTCTGGAAGTAATAGGTATAGGCAAAGACTTCCTCAATAGAACCTCAGCAGCTCAGCAACTAAGAGAAAGAATGGACAAACGGGACTTTGTCCCATTTGTTTTTTTTTTGAAATTAAAAAGCTTCTACACAACAAAAGAAATGGTCTCAAAACTGAAGAGACCACTCACAGAGTGGGAGAAAATATTTGCCAGCTATACATCAGACAAAGGACTGATAACCAGAATATACAGAGAACTTAAGAAACTAAATTCTACCAAAATCAGTGAACCAATTAAGAAATGGGCAACTGAACTAAACAGAACTTTCTCAAAAGAAGAAATTCAAATAGCCAAAAAAATGCTCACCATCTCTGGCCATAAAGGAAATGCAAACCAAAACCACACTGAGATTCCACTTCACCCCTGTTAGAACAGCCATCATCAAAAACACCACCACCAACAGGTGTTGGCAAGATTGTGGGGGGAAAAGGGACCCTCACAAGCCACTCTGCTGGTGGAAATGCAAGCCAGCATAACCACTCTGGAAAAAAATTTGTAAGCTTCTTAAAAATCTAAACATAGATCTGTCATATGACCCAGCAATCCCATTCTTGGGGATATACCCAAAGAAATGTGACACAGGTTACTCCAGAGGCACCTGCACACACATGTTTATTGCAGCACTATTCACAATAGCCAAGTCATGGAAACAGCCAAGATGCCCCTACTGACAAATGGATTAAGAAAATGTGGTATTTATACACAATGGAATTTTATTCAGTCATGAAGAAGAATGAAATGTTATCATTTGCTAGTAAATGGATAGAACTAGAAACATCATTCTGAGCGAGGTTAGCTAGGCTCAGAAGACCAAAAGTCGTATATTCTCCCTCATATGCAGACTTTAGATCTAGGGAAAATACAGCAGTGTTGTTCGGCTTGGGTCACATGACAAGAGGAGAGCACATATGGGAGGTATGGTGATAAGTAGAAAACCCAAAACATAAAAGAGTTTGATGTCCGCACTCCAGTGGAACTAATACAGAAACCTTAAAGTGACAGAGGTCAACACGAAAGAGACATCAGGAACCAGTGTAAAGATCAGTAGAGATGAATCAACTTGTATTGTAACACATTTGTACATGGAAGCAATGCTAGGCATCTCTCTGTACAGCTGTCCTGAACTCAACTAGCAAAAACGCTTTGTCTTTCTTACTATGCTTATGTCTTCTCTTCAACAAAATTAGAGATAAGGGCAGAACAAGTTCTCCCTGGAAGCAAGGGGGGAAAAGGGTGGTGGCGGGGAGGGGGGTGCAGGGGTGAGAAATGACCCAAACAATGTATGCATATGTGAACAAATGATTTAAAAAAATTTTTTAAATGACAGTACAAATGTATTGTTACTCTACAGCATTATTATTTCTTTGGCATGCAGTACTGGGATTTGAACTCGGGCCCTCATACTTGCTAGGCAAGCTCTCTACCACCTAAATCATGCCCCAGGCTTTTCTACTTTAGTCATTTTTCAGATAGAATCAAACCTCTGTGTATTCTCTGCCACATCATTAATTTTTGTGGCCAGTTCTATGCTAATTCTGGAGAAGACTTCATTTGATTATTATGTTTCATTATAAATTATTATAAGAATATATATTTAAGAGTCAGATATGGTGGCACACACCTGTAATCTCAACATTTAGGAATCACATTGGAATTTATTAAAAGAGGGACACAAAAGATCTTCAGTAGAGATTAAGAGATTAAAAAGAGCCATTAAGATCCCCATAAAGAAAGAGACTTAGCTTTGACTAAAGGGGCTGCTGAGTATGAAAACACAGAAGATCCATTTGTACTCAAATTAGAGCAAGCAGAATACTTAAGTTTGAACAGAAGGAACCATGCTTCTTCTGAGATAATAGGGTAATAGATTCATGTTCATTCTTCTCCCTCCCTTTTTCCTTTCTCCAATTTATATATTCATTTACAAAAGCTGTATATCTAGAAAGGAAGGGTGGGGGTAGGAAGAACTGAGGGAGCGTATCACAAATATCAGTAGATTCAAGGTACTTAGAATTTAGTAAGTGTAATTTTCACTTGAGGACTAGGGTGGTCTAGAAGCATACCATAGGATAGATGTAATCAAATTTGTCTGTTAAAGAATCATCACAGGATATGTTAATATGAGATTAGGATTATTATCAAAGGATTCTGATTCACACTGGGTGTGGTGGCTCACATCTATAATCCCAGCTATCAACTCCTGGAGGTTGAGGAAGGATGATCATGAGTTGAAGTCTAGCCGGGACTACAGTGCAAGATCCTATCTCAAAAAACCAAATAAAACAAAACAAAACACCAAAAATTCTGATACTTTTTTGTCTGGAATAGTATCCAGCAACTTTCCCAGATGTATTTAGCACAGAATATTGAAATCAGTCTTTGAGAAATGTGCCCATAGAAAAACAATTCTTCCAGTCTTAATACTTACTTGAAAAGATTTAGTTCTGCAGTTCTACTTCATTTTGATGCAGAAGGAGAAATGCCCACTTTTCTAAATCATATTAAAGTCAGCAAAGATCTTAGAAATACTCTTTGAATTTGTATATGTGTATTATAATACAGGATATATACATATACAATTCTGCTTCAATTTTAAACTCAGACCTGAATGAAATCCACATTGCCTATCATTTTCTGAAAATGATGACTATAGTTTGAAAGAATATTAGGTTTAGGAAGAACAAAACAGAAAAGAAAAGTAGAAAAGAGAACAGAAAAGTTATCTATGAAAGAATCTAAGTCATCTTCAATGTGTATTTTTGAAATTTTTAGTCAAAGAAACAAGAACGAATATTTAGTTACTGAAAAAATTCACATATCTCAAATCATGAACACTTCTCAGACAAGCCAAGGAAAATGAATTAAAAAAAGATATTTGTCTGATTTAGTGTCCTTCCACCCCCATCAATTTAATAAGGGGTTGACATTTCATAAAAAATGTAGTCAAAGCCTGTCAGCTTAACTGAACAATAAACAAGAACTCCATTGCACAGTGTTTCAGCTTGGCTTTACAGCATGAGCGAGTAACTTCAAATCTAATTAGGATGGGAAATTTTGCTTGAGCAAGTCTGAAATGTATTGAGCAATTTCTTAGCAGTCAGGCTACTGATTTTGGATATGTTCATACAAGAGTGAAGTTCAAGAAGGAACAGGGGCAAAAACATCACCAGAAGTGTGAGGGACAAGAACACGCTACGATAAAAAGTACAAGGACTTTGGAGTAAGACAGAACTGGATAAAATTTTTAGTTCTGACATTCACTAGATTTCTGTCTTTGTTATAAATTATTTATCATCTTTGAGACTCTGTTTTCTTACTGGGAAATAGAATTGTAAACACCATTCAAAAATTATGTGGAAAAAATTTAAAATTTAAAAAATTCAAAAAAATAAAATTAGAAGATAAAAAAAAAAACATGAAAAGTAGGTTTAAAGCCTAGCTCAATGGATGATCCACAACAAATTCTAGTTTGCTTTTTAATAAAGATTACTTTCAGGAAGTTGTAAGTACAAATACTAAAATAAACAGCAGACAATGGTGTATGTGGGGAGAACCATACTGGAAATGTTTGTTGTTCTCTTCCACACTGCTCTGTAACTAAAATATTACCCAACATTGATCTAAATGCTATGCTGGCAAAATATCTGGCTCAATTAGTACTTGGCCATTTTTCTAAGAGTATTTGAACTTTTTTTCTATAGATCTTCTAATCTAGCATGCTAATGTGATGCTATATAAGGTAATATTTTGAGATATTAACTTTTTTTCCCTTTTGGACATCCCCACATTATTATTTGTGTCTATGACCCTCACCACATCATTCAAAATGAATCATTTTCCAAGTGGGGCTTTATTCAGTGAAAGAAGAAATCAAGGAGTCAAAATCTCAACTTTGAGTTCCAATCATAGAAACAAATAATTGAAAAACAAGGGGAAAAGACAAAGATTTCAAGAGGAAACTTTTTTGAAAATTAAAAAGAAATAACTATGGAGATAGAGAACAGTTTACACATAAACAACAGCATTTGGAAAAATACAAGATTAAATAAACTACGATTTTGACAATACAAAGAAAGATCAAAAATTGCAGCTGGACTGGAAGGAGAAGAATGCAAAGAGATAACAATGGAAGGAGAATTTGGGGCATTAAAAGAGAAGGGCTGGAGACATAGTTTAAACAGCACCTGCCTACCAAGCATGAAGTTCTGAGTTCGCACCTCAGTACTGCCAAGAAAAAAAAAGAAAGAAAGAAAGAAAAAAGAAAATGAAACAAAAAGGAAAGAATAGTGCTGAGTTGTAGGTTTGGAGTTCTGCACTACCAATACTTTCTTCCTGAGTAAGTCTGTGTTAATCATGGTGCAACTATATAATAGTATCAAGAAGTAAGTAAAATACCTAAATGGTTAGACTGAAAGACAAACTCTCATGTGGCAGTTACCAAAAATGGTTTTGAAAAACATCCAAAATATTATGAAGCCTCCAGGAGAGATGCAGAAGAGCTGACTGGATCAGATGAAATATGAGAATGTATTGAGTGAACACTTTGAACAGAGGGAAATTCCATCATAAAGTTGAAGACCGCATGATAGGACATAGGATACCTACCACAGGTATGCCTAAGACCATCAAGACAACACAATATATCAAAACCTTCACTGAAGATAAAGTATGATTGTGAACCACCAATTTCCACATCTAAAACAGGACTTAGAGTACTCATCAGAAGAAGAGAATGGTGGGAGGATTTCTCAATAAACTAAGTATATTTCTAAATAAACTGAATAATTGAAAAGACTGAGATTACCTTGAACTAGCTAGGTGATGGAGGTTCAAATAAGTTTTATTTCAGAGTCAAGCAAAAATTCTATTGATCTTTACCATAGTTCTTTCTTTTTTTTAAATTCTTTTTTTTAATTTCTTTTTTTTAAATTCATTTATTCACATGTGCACATATTTTTGGGGTCATTTCTCTACCCTGTCCCCCTCTCCCACCCTTTTCCCCCTCCCCTCCTCAGTTCCAGACAGGTCCTGTTCTGCCCTTATCACTAATTTTGTTGAAGAAAAGACATAAGCATAATAAGGAAGACAAAACATTTTTGTTAGTTGAGCTAAGGATAGCTATACAGAAAGATTCCTAGCATTGATTTCATGTACCCATGTGTTACAACCCATGTTGATTCATCTCTAACTGATCTTTACACTGGTTACTGATCCCCTTCTCATGATAACCTCTGTTGCTTTAAGGTTTCTGTATTAGTTCCTCTGGAGTGGGGACATCAAATGTTTTCATGTTTCATGTTTTGGGTTTTCTACCTACTCCTATATCTCCCATATGTGCTCTCCCCTTCTTACCAATATTTTATTGTCCTTATAACATCTACTGTCACATCTGCCAACTTCAATGTTGTGAAATATTATAAGGGTAAGACTGAATATAACACACGTTTGATTGCGGAAAGAACTTCAAATATATTTGGGGGAAATGGAAAGGGAAATAAGGAAAGACAGTTACCATTTCTCTAGCAGCAGAAACATAAATGGTCTTCATTACATAGTGTCCAACATGAACTTGATCCTCAACTCTAGCTTTCAAAAATATAATTGTAATAATCAGAAGAATAATTTCTATTTTAAAACAATAATTATAGATATGTATTCCTTAAAGTAGAAGCCATGTTTCTACACATGTTTATCTACTGCTTATTTTACTTCTTCTCCCCCTCCTTCTCTTCTTCTTCTGGACAGGAAACATTGGCAAAATCCCATAAATACTATTTGAAATGGAAGATATATTTTTAAATCACTGTCTGTCAATATGATATCATACTTTGTAAGTTTGAGTTCAATATCATCATAAGTAAAAGTGAATTCTTTCATCAAAATATTCCAGATTCAGTAACTGAACTTATTTACATGACCCAATCTTACACTCCTTTTCTGATGCAACAATGTGCATGCCAAATCCTTTCTGTTGTATTTACATTCCCTCTAATCTCCAAGGAGATAAAAATGGCTAGTTGGCTATCCAGGAGTATTAAATTTTTCCTCTTTAGTTGTTTTTTTCTCCAGGTAGATGTAACTCTATTCATTCATTCAATCATTCAACACATATTTATTAAGCATGTAACATATGCCAGACCATATGGTTATTTTTTGATCTAAAAAAGTTGATGTCAATCTTCTTATTCATATTACTTGTATACAACAAAGCAGATTTCCTTGGATCAGAAGCCTTTAAATATTTTAACTAAAATTGAGAATGACAATTTTCATTCTCAAGGACTTGATTGCTTCTGAAATGATAGCCTATATTTGTGCTATGAGCTGTTGAAATTTATGAAAGGTGTGTTTTCCAAGTAAAGATACAGATTATATCATTAAAAAAATAGCACATCCTGATAGCAGGGATACATAGTAGGAGAATGGACTTTGATATAGGTTGTGATGTGCTATCATTTCTGTTGTATAGTGCACCAATTCCAGAGGGACCGTTCACAACAGCCATGGTAAAAAGGGATTTCTGGTATTCGGCAGAACAGTGGTTCCACACAGCCATTCTACAGACTTACTGTCATTGAGTGACCCTTTTCTAAAACAGGATATGATTTATGGTGATCTAAGCCAATCTTGGTAGTCTCAAACACTCCCTCCCCTTGATTAAAGCCAAAAAATGTGACTTGAAAATGGTAACAGTAAGTTCCATGATGGCTTCTGGGAAGAGGTTTCTCTTAAAATTAAAATCAGACATGTAGTAGGACAGCACTTCTCCTCTTCCACTGGTTATATTCTTGTCTCATGTGACATCTGACATTATTGCACCCATAATGTGGAGCACATATTATCAAAATATTCAAGATTGTGTAACAAAAACTTGAGAACTGCTCTATCCACAAATGTCTATGAAGAAACAATGTATCCGATGGTACTCAAGCTACTGTTGGTTGTTCTTTCTCTTATTTAGAACCAAACATGAAATTTTTGGCTGAATTTGCAAACATGAAACCAAATTCATGACTTTGATTTATCAGTAGGAAAGTGGAGGGAGAAAGACTCTGGAACTTCTAGTCAGTGAACAAGAAGTGCAAAACAAAACAAGCAAATCAATCAAATCATATTCCAAACAGTCTCACCGTGGAACTGTAGATCAATGACTCAAAAGACATAGTTAACATTCAGGATCTACCAGCTTTTGCATCTGGAAAAGCAGCAATAAATCAATTAATTTCATTTTTTAAAAGTAAGTGAATTAGCTATCATTCTTCAGAGATTAAACTATAGTTTGGTCCCCTGGATATTTATTTGATCTACATAATAACCTCACATGCATTCAATGGTTCATTTCCCCCTGCTTTTGTGTAACTACCATCCTGACTACAGTCTTTCCTCACTCTCTCTTCACCCATATTGTTGGAAATCTGATTTTTTCTGAGAGTAAGACACCTCATAGGAAAATGATGGACAATATTTATGATAAGTACTGAACTGCAGCCCAGAGCTTCCAATGTAATACAACTCAAACCATGTCAGTTTTGGAAACTAAAATAATAACAATAACAATCACATCAGAAGCAGGCATTTTATATAGTAGACAGATGATATTTAAAGATGTGTTTGTCTGATTACCTGTACACCATGCTAATGAGAAAAAATAATGTCGAACACAACAGTCTATTTTTATGTTCTACTGTTTCGGAGTTATTCTCATATCTCTTGCCCCCTTTTTGACAGTATCAAAAAGCGGGGATGTTTCAGTTAAAATGCTCAAATCAACCAACACAACAGGTCACTTGATAATGGTCAGCCAGGCAGGGGATATTTTATTAATGTTCTGCATGTCTTCACTCCTGTGATGATTGTGAAGTATGGCAGAGCGTCTATGTATCAGGAATAAGGAGAGAAGAAAAGGTTTAAAAAAGGAAAGGTGAATGAAAATTACTCTCTGGGAAAGAAAATATAATGCTTATTGTTCTCAAAAGGAGAATTTTATTTTTCTTCTTTTAAATTAAAAAAAAAAGAAAATAAAAATGCACATGGCTTATGGCCTTAAGGAGTAAAGCACAGGAGCTAGGCTGCTTTTGTACTCTATTAAGGTTGAGATTAAAGTCCCCACTGATAAACTGAACATTCTTTAAAAGTGACCAGAAGCAAACAATGTCTGTTTGCTGCTACTTTATTACAAAGACACCACTGAGAATAGCTAAGAATATACTATTTGATCTTTAACAGGTTGACCAAATGATTGCAGTTAGCTCCAGTACATGAGATGCTTTCTGCAAATTATTGTTTCTGGTTATAACCCTTTATAATATCTCAGAATGAATTATGTATGTATTTCATGTTTTCTTTTCTGTTATCAGCCTTGATCTTCTCATTTCAAGTTTCACCCTAGCCTCCTAATAATGCAATATTGAGGCCATTCAGACACTAATTATGCCTCCGTGGCTTTTTTGAAATGACTAAATCAGCATCAGTTCTATAATTATCATTAGCAAGTTTGTATCAGTGGCTCACATCACTTGAAAAGCTCAACTTAAATGATTTGTGAATGTACTCATCTAATACATTGAACACTCTCTATAGATATAAACAGGTGCTTGCATACTGCTTTATGTAAAATAGAAAGTCTGTTCAGACTATGTATATTGAAAATATATTTTTTAATTCAATACTAAAACATTTTTCTATAGCTTAAATGTTAAGCCATATGAAGATAACCAAGCTATCTGAGTTTTAAAAGCTCAGTTGGGGTGAGCAGTGTAAGGAAATAGAAAACTATTACTCATACTTAATGCAAGACTTGATGGCTTCCTCATTCTTAGAATGTTCAAATAGAAATGTAGCAAGGATGATTGACAGGAAGAGGTATCTAAATGCATTTCCTCTGTATTTTCATTGTTTCTGTTCTTGAATTATTGATATTGGCAGTAGTCATTTGCCATGAGAACAGATCAAGGTATGTATGGTAAGTATTTACCTGAATGCAACACTTTTATATGTTAAAAATATTTATAGTATACCATTCTTATAATTTAGCAAAATGACAAAGTGGCAGGAAAAATAACTACAGCAAAATAAGATCACACTACAAATTATAACCTTAATTATGTGACTAAATAGACAAATGTGGCATGGAAAAGGACTACAGAGGAAAAATAAACCTGTCACTGAGAGAAACTATGAACATTTCTTTGTATCATTAAGATGGGAAAGACTCACCTTAAACCAGGAAAACCTGACAAGAATTTCTGAAATTAGATCTCTTTACAAATATTAGACATCTATCAAATGCCAAACCATTATGTTTCCCAATGACAATCACTTATGTATATATTTTTTCTTCACCACTCTATACTAGATCATTGTTTTGTATTACAAAATAAAAAAAAAAAAACTTGTGCCAGGCTGTAGTATTTTATGACCTACATTATTACCCTCTAGGTAGTGAAATGATGGTGCCAAACTAATTATTGCTTTGTCTAATTTTAAATCCAGGTCTATGGAGATTAACAGCTTGCACATTAATTCAAAGCACCAACAGCCCACCTAACCTAGTGCTGTTTCAAATGAATTTAAAAACCCTGTTTCAGAAACTTTACTATACTTTAAATGAAGGAAATGTGCATCTGTATTTTTTTTAATTCAGAATATAAAAACCAAACTCGCTTTGCTTATTTTGCTTGATCCAATATACTCCAAGAAGGAACTTTTCCTATTTTCAACCATTACTTCTCTTGAAAAAAAAAACAAAACAAACTTCTTAGCTAAAAGCACAATCTGAGTGGAACTAATTGTAAAGTAGTGGTCGGGAGGGAAGGCAGAATAATGAGTAGAAAGACCACATTCAGGTTAAGAAAAAAAAGTTCAATTCCAATGTATTGTCCCTTTTTATATCTTGACATTAAATGAATGCCTTTAAACACACTGACATTTTGTAATATTACAAAATGAACGTGGAGTATTGAGCAATCAATACAAATAGATAAAAAAGGCAAGGAAGCATTTCACCAAACCCTTTGAGAAAGATTGACAGTTTGAGAGACCAGAAAATGATAGACGATGGCAATGACTTCCCAGCTGGTCTCCCCATTTCCAGTTCTGTTAGCTCTATCTTCCTAAAGCAGGGTTCAGTCTACAAAAATCTTGTGTTTAAAAACCTTCCAGAACTTCCTGTTACTTACCTATTGAAATGCAAACCCCTCAACTCATGATGCAATAAAATTCTTCTGTAATACATCCCCAGTTCTGATATCCATCTTTCCTGAACCGCTTTTTACTTTGCTTGACCTATAAACCAATTATTTAAATTCCTCAGTAAGCATTTATTCAGAATTGTCACTAAAGCACTGGAAGAAGAAAAACAAAGATTGAAGACTTCCAACCCTCAAGAAGCTCACAGTCTAATGGAAGAGTCAAGCACAGGTATACTTTTTAAATGATGTGAGGATCAGAGAGGACAAAAACTCTGATAGAGTCCATTGTAACGATAGGTAAGTGCACCTGCGAAGCTCTCCTTGGAAGAGTTAAATGCTGAAAGTCTTAAGGAAGTTAGCTCATAAAAAATAAAGGGAAAAGTCAATCCAGGCAGCGGGAACAATGACAAGAGAAACACAGAGAAGAGAAATAACACAGTGTATGCAAACAGCAAAAGGTTTGTGGATTGGAAAATAAAGACTGAGACACAAAGTCCAAAATGACTGCCCTCTCTTTCATAAACAAAAAACCCATATCTTCTTCTAAAGAAGAAGTCTTTCATAGGTCTACCTATAGCATTTACTTTGTGCTATATTTATCTGACTTTAAAAATAAAATGTTAAGATCAGTTTTCTTTTGACATCTGTAATTTTTAACAACACCTTTACCTACAATAAGTATGCAGTAGGTACTTTCTGAATGAAATTGAGAATTATGCAAAATCAGGCAGAGGATGTAGCAAACATGAATACTGCAAATGTAAGTGAATGAAAAAATATATTACTCACATTATTACAAGAAAAAATTTCCATATAATCAAGAAAATATTTTCAGGTGAACCCATGACAGAATTTTGCAGTTCAACTCCACCATACACACACACACACACACACACACACACACACACACACACACACACACACACACACACACACATATACATACCACTCTAATACCATTTGACAGTCATTCAAGTGTAATTCTGAATAATCTGAGTAATTTAATTCAAGGAGGTCAAGGTCTTTACTAGCGTTTTATGGGGGGGAGTGAGTACATAAGAACTTCTTGGTAGTCTAGTTGAATTGAAGTACAAATGATGATCCTTAAACTGCAGTTTTATGGAAACATTAAAAATTATTGTATCACTGATTCTCATTATTATAACACTTTAGATTTGTGAGTAATACAAAAAAAAAGTCTAGATTTCACAAATAGCTATTAAGTCCTAAAATATTTTTGGAAACGCCATAGTTTAGAAGAAGATATTATTAGTTAAATGTTTTATTAAAATATTTAATACTGAAGTTCCAAACTAAACAATAGTATTTAAAGACTAAATTGACTTGAGTTGTGGTTAGAATTTTGTTAAAACCATATATAATAGCCTTTCCATTTCTCTGTAAAGCAGCTGGACACCCTCATCTCTACTCTTCTCTTCCTTCTGTCTACCTTCTCCCTGTAGTTGGTCATCTTCTTTCATTTCCTCTCTTGTCACACAAGTAAAACCCAACTCTCTGTCCACCTTAGTTCACATCCTTAGTCTGGTTCAGACATGGAAATGGTCACCTTCAAAATCACTTTCAATATCATCTTATTTTCTTACCTTCATTTTCATTGTTGTTCATTTGTCTTAAGAAAACCCAGAAAAAGTAGAATTATCTCTCAATTTGCTTGAGAGGAACACACAGACACTCATGTGTTTGCCCACACACACAGATATACTCCGGAAGGAGAATAATATCATTTTGTTTATTTTTCTTCTGATTTTCTTTAAAAGTCAAGCCAGAGCATAGTGTATATTGTAAATTTGTTTGTTCAAATACAACTCATTATGCTTTAATGTCTCTACATTAGAAAAATAAAAATTAAAAGAGGCACTCAATGTGATTAATTCAATGGGAAGAAATGAGTCAAATCTGTTCTCTGTATTAATTGTTCTCTTGATTAGGTAATCAACCTTCATTAAATGTTCAATTTCTAATTCTCATGTTCTCACAAGAAAAGTTTCATAAAATATCTTATAGAGAGGGGTGTCAGTTACAGTCAGAAAACTTCTTTTGCATAAAAGTTTTAAAGATAAGTGCAAACAGAGTCATATGATAACTATAAAATTCTATTTAATCCTATCACATCAATACAGGTAATTTTATTAAAATAACAGAAAGCTGTAAATATTGCAAACAAGGCAATATGTCTCTGAAAAACAAAGTTAAAATTTATATTTTTGCTTAAAATTGTTGTAGGAAAGCATCTTTGACCATATGTAAAGAAAAAAATGTTATATACAGTGCAATGAAAAATGGTTTGCGAATCTTATTAGTCATGCAAATCCCATAATATATATTTTATTATGTAAATCTTTTCTTGCCCCGAAGTATATTAAATTTGAACAGTTTTCAAACTCTATGTAAATACATATAGTGTTCTTTTGAATAGTTTTACCTTTTGTGATTCCACAGATAATTACATTCATTGGTATGTTAAACAATGGGTTCTGCAATATTTCAAACGAATATATAAGGGAAGTGAAAAAAGAACTAGTTATTATGTATTAATAAACTCTTGCTAGCCACTTTCCCCTCTCCCTTTTAAAGAGTAGGAATTATTTTATTTTAGTTACTGCAAGTGAATTGGTTGAAGTCTGTCATCAGAATACATTGTTTTGTACACAGTGGGTATTCTGTTACCTATATTTTTATTCAATATTTTCATTTACACAAGGAAATGTAAATTCACTACTAGAAATTTAGTGTTAAAGGTTGCTGAATTCTGAACTTGGTTTTAACAAACAAGAACAGAGCAGTTTTGCTTGAATTGCACAGAGCATCTGCTGTGTGTCCAGAGGACTTCTGGTTGTCATTCCCCAAATGGATAATAAGTGAAATTAAGAGTTCTTGCATAGTTTTTTTTTTAAATTCATCTGTACATACTCCAGCAGTGACCCACAGACATTTTCCTTCACTTCTTTCTTTGTGGTGAAATTCATTGAATAACTTTTCTTAGTATCATTTTCAAAGCTGTCTTGTAAAATATGACTAAAGGGGATTCAGTGTTCTCTGTTTCAGTAGAATAGATTTCTTCTGTTTTATTTCGAAGCCTAGTTTTAAAAATCGTGCAGAAAGGTCGAATTCATTCTAAATAAAAATTTTATTCCTTAGAAATATTTGTTAAGATCTCCAATCACTTTTTTTGTCTTTAAATCCTGTCATCTGCCTCGATTTAGCTAAACTAATTTTTCTTTCTCATTGTGTTAGCTAAATGAGTCTATTCAAATGTAAGAAAATCACAAAAGGAAAGTGAAGTTAATTTCAAAGTTTATGTTTGGTATATTTTAAGAGCTGCATTTCAGCACGTGGAAAGCTGGAATTTAGCCTATTAAAGCTACGGCAGAGAAGCTGGGGAATACCAACAGTTATGAGGAGGGTCCTTCCTTAACAAGTACATTTTCGGTTCAACCTTTAAAGGTAACATTTTCAGCCTGTTGGCCTGCTGGTCAAATATATTATTCCTCTTTTTTCAGTTTTAGCTTAGTTGAAGTATTGCAGACTGGATGTCCACCAGGCCAAAGTATAAACTCACCATTTATCTATTAAAGTCATATTTAATGAAAATGAAGAGAAATTATTACCCAACCCACTCTCGTTCTCATTACAATTCCTAAAGAACTTTGCCGGGCACATTATCTCGTAGACATCATGATCAAATGTTATTGTTTGCTTTATTATCTCAGTTGGATGGTTGGCTAGTCTAGAATGAAATAGGTTGAAGGCAATACTCAGCCTCGAAGTCTGAATGAGGTCCCCATTCAAATGATCCTGATTGTTTGGGGGTGGGGCGGGGTGATTAGTAAACCAACTGAGCTTACACTGCATAGTAAGCGTCTGGTTGCAGCACATTTACATCTAACAAGAGACCCCAGAAAACGTGTGTGTGTTTCTTAAACCTTATGTTCCGAACAAAAGGCTATCTCAGCAACAGACAATCAGCACAGCATTGCTCCCTGGGATGCGAGCAACACACTCAACTGCACATTTCATTCTTCCTCAGCTCCCAGCACCACAAAGCCCCTACTCTCTTCCCACTCTTGGGTCCCCAGATTGCTCCATAGAGGGGGCTGGGAAAGCAGAAGCCTAGTGTCTATGCCTGCGCCCTAGCAGTCCGCACCGAGGGCCCTGGGGCGCTGCTTTCCCCTGCCCGAGCCGCCTGGGGGAGGTAGGGAGGGGAGCCAGGGAGCTCGAGAGGGGACCGCACACCTAGACACTTAGAATTTTATTTATTCATAGGGAGGCGGGAGAGGAGAATTGGGTTAATGCAGATTTTCCTCCTGAAGTTGCCTCTTCTCGGCAGATAAAGTCATTTTCTGGCGGGTGCTGGGGGCCCAGGGGAGGGAGCGCTGAGGTCCTGGCTCTCAGGGCTAGATCTTGTCTGGTCCACGGAGTCTGGAGAGGACTGGGGAAGGGTGACCGGGCCGCAGCTGTCCAGAGGGCCGGAGCCGGCAGGGAGGGGCCAGCAGGCCAGGGAGCGGCGCGGCCGCGTCCCGGCCCTGCGAGGCTGGCCAAGGGAGCGCACAGGCTGGCTGGTCACGCGTGGGAAGAGGCCCGGTCCCCTGGAGCACGGCTTGCGTCCTCAGGCTGGGCTGCGCCAGGGTGAGCGCAGCGCGAGCTCCGAGTCCCCCGCGCGCGCGATCATGACCCCGGGGCCCCCTCCGGGCCGCGCGAGCGCGTCGGGGAGGCTGGGCGGCCGCCGCGGCCCCGGCCGTGTAACATGACCCGAGCGGCCGGCGGCCGGCGCGGCGCGGCCATTGAGCCCTCCCTGCCCATGAATCTCTGGCGCGTCTCGAGCTCGCTCGCCCGCCCGCTCGCCTCCCGCCTCTCTTTCTCCCCCTCCAGCTCCGCGGGCTCCGTGCGCCTCTCCCTCTCCCTCCCGGTCCTCCCGCTGCCCGTCTCTCTCCACTGCCCGCCTCTCGCCACTGCCTCCCGTTCTCGCTCCCTCTCGGCAGCCGCACTCTCTTTCTCCCTCTCTCCTTTGAAAACTGATCTTTGGCTCTTAGTGTGAAAGTGATTTGAATTTGGCTCGGCGGCGCTCTGCGCCTGCGCTCAGCCTCTGGCATGCTGGCTCCTTCCAAGCAGCTGTTTTGGGTTTGAAATTCCAACATGGCAGAGGCTGCAGTCCGTCTTCCCTTCAAAAACTTGGAATGATTTCAAATCATAGGCACCTTCACTTAACCCTAGCTTCCATTCATCAGCAAACACATCTGATCGATGCTGCGCTAACCTATCGGTTCTCGCTCCGCACGTTCAGGTAAGAGGAGCTTCGTAGTTTTCCTAACATCTGTTTAAATTTGTTTTGTTTTCGCTTATTTCTTAAAAAATATAAACAGACCCAAGACCTGCCATAAAAAGCGATCTTCGAGTTGTGCCGTAAACATTAAATTTGATTTGCATTCGTTTCTATTCTGTACGCCAACCTGCTGTCTAATTTCTCCCTACAAAGTAGCCCTGAAACATTATAATGCATATTTTTGCTGCTTAATCATGGTAACAATAGTGCGGGATTAAGAGTTCGCGATTGTAAGAATCTCATTTTTCGTTATACTGGGCTTACTTACTACTATCTTTTTACTTCAAAAATTAAAAAAAAAATAAGAACGCGGAGCCATAGGGTGGGGCTAGACTTTCTTCGGGAACTAACTTCTAAGTAAATAAGAAGTGTAAATAAGAATCTTGCACACACACAAAAAGTTGAGGCTAAATTACAATCTCGTGGCTGGGGGAAGGAGAAAAATGTCAGAAGATCTGTTGCAGAAAAATGTAAGCACATCATCTTGGAGGGGGTACAGCGTGGTGGGCGTATTGTTGGCAAGGAACGGGAGAGAAAGATGTATAATTTAATGGTATATACAATCCACTGATCCTATTACCGTCCTCCCCGGAGCTCTTGTTAGTTTCAATGGGAGTGAGTGAAATTGACATGGACTTGCATTCCTGGTCATGTGCTTTTTTTTTCCTTTCTTTCTTCTCCTGTGATCTGAGATCCCCTTTTTGTTGATGTTGCTTTCCCCCTTAATTATATGCATGTAGGTTAAATGAATACCTGACGAAAGGGCCCACGTTTCAAGGCAGTGACATTTGATAGCTGAGAGGAAAAGTGGCTTTAATGAAAAGCAACCTTTGGAATTCCTGCTTGTGAGAAATCCAATTCAGCTTTTTGTGCTGCCAGCAAGAAATGATCAGTAGCACCAGTGTTTATGGTATGTCAGTTTTGGAATTTACTTCCTTTGCATCTAAATAGGAAAGACAAATTAAATCGCATGATAGAACCATTGAAGACTGCTTGGGAATCAGATGTTCATGATATATAATTCCTTTAAAATATATATTATATATGTTTATTGTAGTTTGTCACCATGCTTTTATGCTTTTGCTATCACTTGTTTATATATTTCAGTTTCAATTAATGTATTACTTGAATCCACTTTATCAGTTTTAGCTGTAATCCTGAAGTTGCATGTAACTAGTAATGCACTATATAACGGGCAGAAGTCAAGTGGTATGTAAATTAGTTAAACTCAGTGTGGGTTATTTTTTTGGGAGTAGGGGCTGGGTGAAGAGGGGAGAGGGTGGGAGTGTGCGAAAAGATTGCTAACTAATGAAAGTATATGTATGTGCACACACAGGACTAGGTGAAAATGTCTTTTTTCTTTTTTTTCTCAACCTATTAATGCAGTTTGACTATCTGCTCTCTTGATGATTGCACTTTATGGGGTAATCAGGTCTTTATGTGTGCGTTTCTTTCTTTTTTTTTTATTTTTGTATGAGTGAGTGAAGGCATATCTTTTACATGAAAATAAAATATATATTTTGTTTGTTCAAAGTCCTTAATATCTTACAAGGAACAGTGGCAAATTTTTTCCCCTTCCCATTCACTTGTCTGCCTGTCAGCGCGTTTTACTTTTAACCTGTGACAGAATTAAATAATCAGGCACTGAAATTAACTTCATTTGAAATTGCTCTTTCCTCTTTCTTTACAATAAAAAAAAAAAGGTCAGTTAAATTGAGTGAGAGAGGGTTTTCAATAGCTCTTGTGGCGGTCCTGTGTGTACACTTTGTGATATTCAATTAAGACTAAGAGGGAACAACAACAACAACAAAAAGATGTTAAAGTATTTTTGCATAACCAAAGGATATGTCCACTTTAAAGTATTTTTTGTTATTGTTATATTTACCCTACCACTATGAATTTATTCTGAAAAGAGTGAAAGAAGGAAGGAGAGTATGAAAGAAAAAAATAACAAGGGGCAAAGCTGCCAGGCATCTGTAGTGTGGCCTGGCCACTGCTCTCTCCTAACACGAATGTGAATGCAAGGAAAGGGACTTCAAGACCCATTGCGCGACATACACTTCTGGTTGGACTCTGGTGACTATAGAGCTAAACACACACCGCTCTTACACGATAGGAAGGATTTGATTGAATTTTGCATTTGGAACTTGTTGACTTTGAAGCGATCAATAAGAAGACTGTTTATTTTAGATGCACATAATTTGCCCTGAGAAATGTTTTAAGGAGGAGAGAGCACAGCTTTTTTTCCCCCGGAGCTGTTGGAGCGAATGGGATTGCCAGATGGGCGATTTCCCTCTGTGATGTTAAAGCTGTAATATATATTCAGAGCAGATTGGGCTGCTGCCTGTGATGAGGAGGATATTACATTTATAAATTTTAAATCGGAGCTCGGACAATGTGCTGAGAGCAGAAATTGGATGGTTTGACTGTTCACCGTATTGATACTTAAATATGATTTCTGGGTACTAGTAATAATAATCATTACAATGGTATGTAAGAAACATGCAAGTATAGCAATTATATAATTCATGACATTTAATAGCATATTTAAGTGTACAGATTGTTCTCCTCAATTCTTTTTTTGCTATTAAATAATAGTCACATGATTTTTTTCTACTTGTGTTTAAATACCCGATGCGCAAATGTTGTTCATGAGGAGTCTTGTTGTCTTATGCTAGAATTGGGGTGTGTGTATGGCTACACTCCTGCACATACATACACACACATAAAGTAGTTACTAGCGTATTTGTATAAAATGACATTAGTGGCTCCTATTTTCTAATTCTAGTACTCTGATTATTTTTAGATTTTTATTTGTCTCAAATGTGTGGCCTGAAGGAACCAGAGCTACAATCCTAAAAGACTAGAAAGTGGGCAAGTGCTCACACTGTGGCAGCTCTGCTGTTGCAAATTAAAAGTGTGTTGTGATCAGGAAATGAAAGCTACAATGTCTCTTTTGAACAAGTCATTTATCAAGAGAAACATCTATCAGGGACAACCTTGTCACATTGATCCTCTAAAAGTTAGGTCTGAGGTGGAAGCTGCTTTGATGTTTTTGATCGTAAATATAACAGAAAAAAAGTGAAAATATTTTGACCAGTATAGGTTTTTAAAAAATGATTCCTGGAATCAACTAGATCTATTTATTATTATTGTACTATGTGTGAAGTTTTCTAGCCATCACAGTTAAGAGGTTGGGGGTGCGTAGGTGAGGGGAATCCCAGGCTTTATAAATTGATGATTGTTAAATATACATTTATAATACCTCCAGTTGTGACTGGCTTCATAGTTAATATAAAGTTAATATGAAAATGGATTATTCAAAAGGAAAATTATTTCTAAAGAGAATTTGAAAGAATATGAAAAGAGAGTTTTTCATTCATCTAAATTGTAGAGTTCTCTTCTTTACTCTTATTTCTTAGCTTCATTTTATTTGAAACAAATTAGCTTTACTTGTGAAAGGAACATTTTTCCCATAAAAATTATGTCCTCAAACATGCTTACACACATCATCGCTATTGTTTATTAATTGTGTATGTGGATGGTTATCAAACAACATAAACTCACAAGTCCTTTGGAATTTTAGTTTAAAAATAGAGGTATCTGATTAAACATGCCATATATTCCTGAATACCAAATATGGTGCTTGCATTGTTCAAAAATTAAAAGATATTCTTACGGAAATCACCAAGTTTTTTCAAAAAATTTTGTGAAATTGGTTAAAAGCAATCAGCTTTATTTTTGGAAGTAACGACATGAAAGAAACATACTGTTTGGAATAGAGTTTTTGGATGCTTGACTTAGACTACTGGTGGCTACTTGTTATTTCATGTAGGTCTGTTAAATAAGCAGGGAAGAGTGTAGTGGGAGTTTTGAGGAGTGTAATACTTGCTAATTAATCATGTCTGAAATGAAAGAATCATAGCAGGGTAATAAAATCTCATTGTTGTTTCCTGGAAGAGAGTAAGACTTCTGTTTGGAAGCTGTACGTGTAAGTTGACTTTCTTTTCTTTTCTCCTAAAAAGACAGTTTATTGGGTCTCTTTGGAACTATTTTAAGAAATATTTTTTTTGAAACCAGAATTTATTTTTCTCTTGACTCTACTGAATTTAAGATTCTTAAAACTATCTATGATATCTTCTGAGTGGAAACACATATTTTTTCTTTAGTTATATTTAAGATTACTGCAGCTGAGTTTCCTGTACTATTTTTTTCCATAAATAGAATTTTTCTTGTTGTTTATACTCATGTTAGGAACTTTGAAACCATTTTGTACACAGATATTTGTTATAGACATATATAAGAGCATATATTTCATTAATTACTTTTAGACAATAAACAGTGTGACCAGAGGGGAGAAAAGAAATAGTATTTCCAAGAATCTGTAGGGACAATTTGTATTATTACTTGCCATTTCTAAAGTGGTTTAAAATAATAAGCCTTCTGAAAAGACAAATGAATAATTTCATTATTGGTAAATTCCTTTTTTCCCTGTGCTCCAGGTTGTCACATCTTAGAACTTAGTATCTTGCTTCGATTATGACAGAGGCAGATCCAGAAAGTTTGAGAATGCAGTATTTTTCAGACTTTTCATCTCAGGGTAAAGAAGAGCTATGTTAACACTTCCCTGTTTCTGTTGTGTGTTTGGATGCCTTGAATGATTGCCTAATTAAGTAATCACTTTTAATGGTTGAAAATCTGCAGAATTATTAGGTGTACTTGAAACAATGGTCGACTTTTATGTTTTGAACTTTCTGGTTTGTTCTTAGAACCTTAGTTTAGTAGAAATTATGTTGTTTTACCTTTGAACACTTTATTACTGAGTACAGATTTCATATACTACTTTTATAAAGTATCATGCTCATTGTTGTTGAGTTAGTAAATTTAATTACCAGGGATTTAAATTGGTTTATAATTTTTTGATTGGGGGAAATTTTTGTGCAGACAATTATGGAAATAGTGACTATATTACTGCTTGATAAGACTTGATTAATCAGCGTATCTTCTTTTCTTGGAGTCATTGATAAATTAGAGTAACAAGTGGTAAAGAAAATGCAAGTTTTCCCTCAATTTAAAAAACTTAATATGATTATTTCTCTCTTGGAGATATTAAAAAGTTAATGATTCATTAATCAATTGAGCTTAGAAACTATTTTAGGATAACACTTGAAAATTCAAAAATTATTTCACATATACACACACTAGGATTATACCTAAGTTTTATTTATTTAAAGATTTTTTTGCAAGACTGCAAATAAATAGCCTGTTTAGCAAATATTTTTCATGGTTGAATTTTGTCATTTTCTTCCTGTTTTTCTAATCTTGAATTTTTATGTATACGTTTTGCATTTAACTTCTGGTAGCTGCTTTGATATGATTGTTGAATATTCGTTCTTTTGGTATATTTTGGTGTTGTCATTTAAATGGCAATTAGAGTTGTGGCATACAGTTCAGTAAAAGAAATGCAGGTATTAGAAATAAGGAACAGACAAGAATATGGTCAAAATAAAGTGTACTTATAAATTGGAAGCAAATCGAAAGCAGGTGGGTATGCTATGTTTCCTTTGGGCAACGCCACAGGTGACTGGTCTATTCTGCCCCAGTACAATGCATCCCTATGGTACCTGTTGACAAGCATAGCCTTAGCTAAGACTGTGAAGGCAAAAAAGATAGGTGATCAGAAGCCACTAAAACATGAGCTATCATATGGCATTTTCTGTTAATAATATTTACATATTTTATGCAACAAATCTGCTTGTTGTCTTGTTATTTGAATATTGACACTTTGCTTAACATTGCATATGGTGGGCTGTTGTTTCAGAGTGTATCAGAAGCTGTAAATTCAAAGGAGAATTCCAATTCAGATGTATTTATGTTAAATATATGTATAAATGGATATGTTTGCTCATATTTTAGCTACTATGACTTTGGCATAGCATTTATAGTATCACTGCTCCCAATCATTTTTTAAACTGATACATCCTAAAAGTAGAATGCATGATTTATTATATGAATGCCCAAGGTTAAACTTTTTTTTATCCTGCAACTCAGCTTAAAAAAGAAATCTTTTTTAGGAAGTATTTCTTTATGGTCATGGAAAATTTGCTTCTTAGGATTTTATTCTCATTTTCATGGTTTGAGTAGTTCTTACTAAAAGTGATCAGTCATATATAATTTATCAATATATGATTAATCATAAAGGGTTTTTCTTTTTCACAATGTCTTAATGTTGAATTGCTTTGCTCAGTTTCTTTCCTATGAGGTTTGATTTCTACTGATAATTTATATATTTTTTCTAATCCAGTTGTGAATATATTGCTGGCAAGAGAACAGAAACTGCATTTTACTTTGCCTACCGAAGATAGAAGTCTTTTTTGTTTTTCCTCATTCAATTTATGTTTGCCTTCTGTCAATTGGATGCTTTTTGAATAACTGACAATTAAATGTCATACATGTATGAGCATAACTCATCTGGTAACTAGTGACCTCTACTTTCATGCATTGGTTCAGGAGAAAATATTATTCATGGAAACAGTCAAAATAAAATTTAAAAGACAGTGTAATGTAAAGTCATGAGTTTCTAGATTTCACAGTAAACTCTTTGCTAATTCTTTGACTTTCTTTTCTTTCCATCAACAAATAATGCCACCTTCAACTTGGAGCAGGTACACAATTACTGGGGCCTGCTGCAAAATTAAAATTTGAGGCTCCTTGTTAAAAATGATCAGTTATTTCAAGACAGCCACAAAAAGCATTCAACCAAATGGAAGGTCCTTCTGCGTGTTGGATCCTCTGTGTCCATACAGGTCTCAGGGCAATGAGGCTAGTTAGATCTGCCCTCACCACCTGCAAACTTTCGTGAAGAGCCAACCTTGGGGAATCACTGGGTTTCCTATGTGCAGACTGACTTTATTACAGTTATTCTACATGCCTTTACTAAAAGAGATACTAATGGGAGTTGTTTAAGAGAACTAATGGAAAAAATGGGTCATTGGCTATCTCCCACTCTTTCTGTCATTGAACTCGTTCCTGAAACATCTGCCTTAATCTCATGTTGACTGTGTCTGATATATTCCATGAATTTTATACAAATGTTCTTAAAGGATCATTGTGTTTTTTAATTGTTCATACACATGTACATAGGCAAATACTTATTCTCCAAGCACAGAGTAATTAGGGTGGAATCATTTCTGTGGGATTTGTAAAAAGAGCCTGGGAGATTCTTGGTTGTCAATTCTACCCCATCCTAAGATTGAGGCACAGGTAAAATAACTTTTTTAATATAGAAATCTTAAATTATCTAAATATGTATAAAGTCCCGACTATTAAACAAAAACAAAAGCATAGCTTATTGAGTGACAGTCATGGAAACAAGGCAAACATAAGATGATTACTTTGTTATGATAGCATCAGTGTTTTGACATTAGAAATAGCATTGCAACTATATAAACATGTGGTGACAGCTGTGTTAAAGACAAAAAGTAACATGCAGTAACACTAACTTTTCAGTATATTATTTTGAAATCATAAATTTACCTTCTTCACTTGTATTAAAATAATCTCTATCTCCTGACCTTTAGTGACCACCTGTGACTCTTTTTCTGTCTTTGGTTTGAACATTCTATTCAATGGGTGGACAAAACATAAGCATTGTTGTTTCCCAATATATTTCCCAATAAAATTAAGCTTTGTATTAATATACCTAAAACTAAATTTTGAATTCAAGCAGCTTTTCAAATCAAAACTGAGATAGGTTGAAATGTCCAGCAAGTACGGATCTCAGTGCACTTGAAGTTACACCATTTATTTTCAAAAGATAGTTCTCACATCAGATGACTCTTCCAGGAAGGGAAATATCAAAGAATGGGGGAAAGTAACTATTCTTTTATGTAATCCAAGACTGGGCTGGAAGTGAAGGTTTTAAAGATATTTTTGAGGAAGAAAAAAAGTGAACTTATTTTGAATGCCTTGTTAGACTTTGTGGTAAGAAATGTTACATGTAAGAACTAAGAAGAAAAATTCTTTGCCCTGTGTAATAACAAGGGGCTGCTCTCTAAATTGATATGCACTTAAATGGAAGAAAGCTGGGAAAAAACTGGTGTAACAGTGCCCAGTTTAATTAACACTTCATCACACAGTTTAGGAGTTTTTTGCATTAAAGGCATTGCAAATCTGAAATATTTTCAGTCAAATCCATACTTTTAAATGTTCTACCTACAAATTATGTAATATAATTTCAATTATGGCCCTTTTCTTAATTTACTTCTATCCTTTCATATGTTATATTTTTGTCTGAAATATTTGGCTTGAAAAATAATTAAGTCAGAAGTTTGGTTTAATTAATGTGGCAATATGGTGCATTATTATGGAAAAAATAGTTGTTTTATCTTCCCCGTATTCACTTATCTTTTTCTACTTCAAATTGAAGTTAGGACTGAACACTTTCTGTTAGATCATATATTTCAGTGATGCTAAATTATATATTTTAATTAGATACGATTCACTGATTTTAATCTTACAAGATAATTATTCTGGGTAGAGTAAAAAGGTTTCCTTAATATTGAAGGCATTTTCATTATAATCCCTATTTTAAGTTCAAACAAATACTGTTAAATAAACAGACTACTGTTATTCTTTTATGCTTAATGTCTAATACTTTTGAATATAAAAGTATGGATGAAGAAATGAGGATATTACTAGAGTAGACCTGCTTACAAACTTTAAATGTTTTTGATAAACTTCACTGCTAGGAATTACATATATGTAAGGGAATCTTTTAAATAAAAATTACACTTTTGATTATCTAAATGAAATTTGCCTTTGTGCATATGTACAGATACATTTCCTTTTGAAGGTATTGATGTCAGGGAAACTTTTGGTATTTTTTTATGAGTAATTAGGTTAACAGGGTTAGTTAGAAAATACACCCTTTCCTGGCAAATGAAAAATTACAGTCAAGCAGAGGTAAAAGAGTAGAACATATTCATGGCTTTAAGTACTTCAAAAGACATTTTATGACTCATTTCTAAAGAATAATGCCCAGTATGTAACTTGTTAAAAATAATAGCCATTTTTACTTTTTAAAGCACATCCATATTAAAACTGACTTTTTGTCCTTAACTCACAAATCTGGAGTCAGTTTTAGACACTACTCACAAAAGATGTGGGTCTTAGTCCCTCTTTGCCCAAGCCTACCATGTTATCCTTTGCCAATAGTTAGTGCAAAGTTCTCTTTTTAAGAGAGATTTTCATTTGCATTACTCAGAAGATTAAGAAAAACTGAGGGTGGGTGGAGGGGGAATACTGATATGACCAAAATATAGACATTAGGACGTTAAATGGCCCAAATCCTGTTTACAAACCTGGAGGAGAAAATATTATCAGCCTTGTAATTTTATATGCCTGTATGAACAGTGTGTGCGCACTTTCTCCAGGAAGATTTTAAATGTAACACAAATACTATAAAGATTCCCTAATTTAAAAAATGTGTTTTAAGAATACCAATCAATCAATTATTGACTCGAATTTACTCATTTATGTTAAGATAGTAGTATTTTATTCAGAAATACATGTTTATTCTGAACTAGTATCTCTTCAGAAAGAAGCAATTCTATGCATATGCAGAAAGAATCTCTTGGGTTTTTAAGGATATAGGTGTGAAATCAGTACCAATAATATTTAAATGGAGTATTAGAAAAGCACCAATTTTTAAAGTTCTTTATTGTGTTTTGCTCTTTAATAAGTCCCTTAATGAGTGACTGTACTGGCTTAGTGCATGGTTTTTGTTTTTGCTTTTCATCTTGTTTTAGTCTGTTTAGCATCAAAGTAAAAGACCTTATGGAGTAACTATTTCATACTGTTTATTTTTAAAGTAATGCAGGGAGGGCAGACAGCATTCAATATAAGTCTGTTTATAATGATAAGTAAAATCCACAATTTTATCACATTGTAATCATATTTCCTAGAAATCTACCCTACTAAATTGGCACTATCACTAAGCTACCATATGGAAGGTGTTGCACTTGTGACTTGTAATGCACAAGTAAACCTAATATATTTTTAAAGATATTTTTCCACATTTTCTAACAATCAGCTCTGCAGATATCCTTTACTTAGTGATAGGGGAAAAGTTTTTCTACTCATTTTGATATTTACATACTACCAAAAACCTTGCTACCTTAGCCTACCTCCTACTGTTGGACTCTAAACTTACCACTTACCTGTGTATGCTTTTGAAAAGCTAAATTTTTCTTTTTAAACTTATCTGCAAGGCTGGTTATTACTTGATCATCTGGAAAATCAAATTTCCCTTGAGCCACCAGTATGTGGTATTTAGATCATGAGGAGGTAGTCTGAATTAATTAAGAGGTGTTAGAGTGTGTAGTGGGGACAGAGTAAAGATGCATTTGTCCCATGGATGCACTGTCCTTGATGGATGTAGGAGTAGGGGAAATGGCTAAAAGGGAAAGACATTAGGGAAAGTCGTTGCGGCAATTCTAAGAGTAAAGATTTTTTTCATGTGGCTGTTGCTAAAAATGATATTGTAGTAAAGTAAATTAAATCATAATATAATTATGTGTAAAAACTGATCACTTATTATGAATATTGACCAGTGCACATTAAATAGCATGCATCCCTATAATAGAAACAAATTATAATCTCCCTTAAAAAATCTGATATTATATCAAATTCTGAATAATTTGTGATTCACCCAAATGAACTATTACCCTTTTATCTGCTCATAATTTGCAAAAGTATAAAACTTATAAGCCCAAAAAGCTATTAATATTGTCTTAGAATCTTTTTATCTCCCAAAATAGCCTGAATTTGCTTAGACCACAAGTGGACTTTAGAAAAACTCCACCAGGGATTGAGGTAGGGCTTCTTTTGGAAGCTAAAGTATTTATTGCCATACAAAAGTTCAAATCATTGAAGTAAATGTATAATTTGATTTTCATCAAAATTTGATGATATATTTTATACCTATATTAAACTCATAACCAAAAAGCAAATGCACAAACAAACAAATAAAGAAAAGCCCTCAAACGTGCCTGTAATCCTGGCACTCAAGGGAATGAGGCAGAAAGTTTGAGTTGAGGCCAGCCTGGGCTACATAGCAAGGTGCTGTCTCAAAACAAACAAAACAAGCAAACAGATAAACAACCCAAAGAAACTAAAACTAAATTTTAAAACTTATCTCTGTGTCCAACCCCATTCCCGTTAAATGGAAGTTTGGGGAGATGACCTTTTTTCTATGCTCCCAGGTGACTAGAGATGGTTCAACATCTGTTCTAGGTTCCATCTAACAGAGGAAGAACATTGCCACTTAAGAGGGTCTCAAAAAGTGATAATAATGAGGAAATGTGTCATCAGAAGCCCAGTCTATGATATTTGTTACCTTAAGTAAGTCACTCAGATTCCCTAATTCTTTTTTATAAAAGGAGAGATAATCCAGTGGTGGTGAGGGTGCCTTACAGCTTTGTATAATCCATAACTGCTTTGCCATGGTCTAGCTTGCATGGATGATGGTTGATGAAAAAGATTTCTGTTTCTCTTAAAGAAGCTCAAGAAATTTTCTTAGAAACAATAAAGGATGCTCAAGGACCATTTATCACTTTTTCCAGCCCTTCAGAAGGATGGTAACCATTCATGAAATATGCTTACTAATTGGTTGTAAGTGAAAGTGTCAGCAATTCTAATATCTTGAGAGTTGTTGAGTTTTAGTTAGCTAATGCTTTTCCTCTCTTAGAGATTTAAATAGACTGATAGTCAGATTGACTTAAGCAGTGGAGAGAAGAACCATAAATCCTTTTAAAAAATATGATTTATGATTAATCCATTTTAAGAGGGGGGAGGGCAATGAGGAGAAGGAATAATGGGGAGAATGAACCAAACCTGGGTATATTCTATGCATATTTGGAAAATTCACAACAACCCCCCCTGAACAACTAGTATGAATAAAAAAAACATGAGTTAGATCAGTCTGAAAATGGAATCTTCATCAAACTGGAAGCAATTCCCTCTTCTATTTCATCTAGTCTTTGTTCATCTTCTTTGTGCTACCTTTTTCCACCTCTTGAAATCTTACCTGGATACTAATGTCAGGTCAAAATTGTATCATCTGTGAAGACTTAATTGAGTAAGTCAAATAGGGATTAATTTTGACATCTACTTAATATTACCTAAACACTTCCTTTTGATCATTGATGTCATATTTTTCCCACTGTAGATTTTCTCCTTTATGAAATTATGAATTTCTTGAGAGCAGACACATCAAAGTCATTTTTATTTTTAATCACTTAAACGTGTGTACAGTGTAAGACATGGGATAGGTGTTCAGTATATGTTTGATGGATTAAACTGATAAAAAGTGGTGGAGACCTGTCTCTGTTAATCTCTCACTAATCTTACTTTAAAAAAATTAGAAGTTGCCCTTGAAAATATTTAAAGAACAAATCCATTAAAATTGCATACTTCATTTTAAAAATTGAATTTCTGCATCCATTATGTAATTACCAAAGAGAGATTTTATAACCCAGAAAAATAGTTTTGTAATTATAAACCTGAAAAGAAGTTCCCATTTCACATTTCTAGATAGGAAGACATTTAAATTATTTTTATTAAAGAAACATTATAATGCTATTTTTAAAATTCCACAAAGCATGAATCTCTAGCTATGTTGTTTGTAGGCTATAACAAATAATATTAAACTACAGAGTCATTGAAAGTTTTACCAATTATAGATCAGCTACTTTGCATTTCACATCTTATCACTCCAAATACCATCCTATTCCCAAAGAAATCTGTTTCAAGTACATCCAGGATAAAATTTATACAATTCCTATTTTTTTTAGAGAAGAGATGAATCGAAAGAAATGCCTATCATGCTGCTAATTTCCGATGCTCAAACAAAGTCTGAATAACCAACTGTCCATCAACCTCATGATAGCAAGAAGTTGGTCTGGAAGTCTCTAATATTTTATGATTCTATTCACTCAGATCTTTTTGACCAAAAGTATACAAGGGGAAAATTAAATATGTATAGTTATTTGATACTATTTGTTATAACCTGAAGTCAAAGTTGCTAGAAATCCATGTTTTGTGGGATTTAAAAAATAACATTATGATGTATCTTTAATAAAAATAATTAAAATGCCCTCCTATCCAGAGATACGAAAATAGAAAATGACTATAAACTTTCTTCATATGATAACTTTCAGTGACTCTGTAGTTTGTAAATGTCTTTGGTTAACATTTTAATTGGTTATGTTTTGTTCTGTTTAGTGTCTGACACTATTAATTTATTTTGTACTAAACACTGGGCAGTAAAGAATTTAGCTGGAGTCCATCCAGTGACCCCTGTCTTCTGGCAGTTCAGTCACTTTACCAGTTGGGTTTATGTGCTTAGGGAAGGTCCAGTTTCTTTCTCAAATCTGTCAACTAGTGTTACAACAAAGAACATTAAAATTGTTTCTAAGAGAAACTCAATTTGATCAAATGTTGAGGTTTTAATGAGTCAGTTAACTACTTTACAAGGTTCCCATTTCACATTTTGTGTCTTTAACCCTAACAGTGTAACAGAGAAAAGCACCCGTTCACATTGCTTCATGAAAGAACCCAGAAAAAAACAAAAACTCAACGTGTTAGTCTTTTAAAACTCTAGCTTTCTTAAGGAAACCTATACCCTTTGCTAAAAGCTCACTGGTTTCCTTCTAATTTGGGCTCTTCAGAGCTGAGAAGTTCTAGGTGCTGTCTTCTCTTCATTTTGAAATCTAGGTTGGTCTCATACACTCTGTGTAGAAGAAACTATTTGCACTGCTGGTTGTTGAACCTGTACAATTACACCCCACTGTCATGCCCTCAAGTGAGGAACAGAGACAAATGTTGCTTAGTTAATTGCATTAAAAGCATTGCATCTTCAGCAAAGAGGTTTGGCGATAAGAGTGGTAGATTGCGGGTAGAGTAATAAAGACTATGAAACAATATGATTAAAGTAGAAAAAACATTTATGCAGTTTGACAACAACAGTGAAGACCCATGTGTCTAGTTCCTTTGTTCATTCAGTTCTGGTTTTCTGAAGAACATTCAATAAATTTCAAGCAAGTTAAAACTGATAAAATTTAAATTCAAATCCACAGAGAGTAAAGACTATGAATTTTAAAACTTTCTAATAGTAGCTGGCTAACAACCAAACTAAATCAAGGGAAGATAAAAGATACAACCCTAAAATTCTACTTGATTTATCGTCAGGAAGTTGTGGGGTTTTAAATGAAATGAGTAAAATTATCCATGAGGATTCTTTGCACCTAAAATGCCAACCATTTTTCCTCTAGCCATTTCATAGAGGAAAGTTGGAAGATGCCTCTGAGAGAGTAGAAATATAAACTGGTGGCAACAAAGTATGAGCCATGGTTAAAAGTCAGCAGTAAATAATTTATTTTATTTTTATTTTTTAATCCCATATGCATAGTTTACAGCAGTTAATAATTGAAATTTTAGTTATGTCTGCTCATGCCAATTCTCACAAGTATATGAAACTGTATTTGTCCTCTTGCCTTAAAATCTGAACTAAAACGACATTTTTTTCAGGTAAACACAATTAAATGTCAGTGTGTGTGTGTGTGTGTGTGTGTGTGTGTGTGTGTGTGTGTGAGAGAGAGAGAGAGAGAGAGAGAGAGAGAGAGAATGGGCCAAGTGGTAGCTCCATACAGACATCATCTAAGTGAACTAATTTAGATCTCCCTTCTAATTCTTATCTAAGTGGTCTAAGTCTCTTTGAGAGGTGGCACCTATCCCTTATGGATTAGGTTTGGTATGTCATTCAGTTGAGCTCTCAGTAAGTAAGATTTATGAGAAATTAAAACTGAAATTGAAAGTGGATATTGAAATACAGTTAGCTGTAAAATGGATTGAATATATTCGTCATCTGTGCATGAAAAGAATGCTTCTTAGTGGATACTTCTGTTTAGAATGGAAGCAAATCAAAAATACACCACTCAACATTCATTTGCATAATATGATTATTTTCTTGGGGTGGATGGCCGCACCTTCTTTTAGCCCTCAGTCTTTGTCCAGGTTTTAGTTCAGTCTTGCATATGTCCTTGAAGAAATGTAACATCTTTCACAAGATTTTGTCCAAGTGAAATCAGATACTAGTTTTTATTGCTGAACCAAGCCTACAAATGTTTCTCTTTAAAGACATTTTTAACAGAAACAGTAAGGTATAAATCATTTACGCAATTACCTGGGCATTGTGGAAATGGGGCTTGGCTTGTTCTGTAGCCCCAGATGTTTCCAGATTCCAATAATAACCCAGTTCAGATATTTACAGCTTAATTTTCTGTGCATGTGCACTTGTCCACAAATGGCTCCTATTTCCTATTTTCTGTTGGACAACTGGGCCACTTACAGGCAAAAAACCGTGATTTCATTGTGAGTGATGACAAACATTAATGGTTATAATGAGTTGCTTCTAGAAACTTTGATCACTTTTAAAATATAGGAGCTAAATTTTAGAGGATTTTACACTAAGAAATAATAAATTATTCAAATGGCATTTTCCTTTATGGAAGGGGATAGGGATAACCTCCCTCCATTCCTCAAAATAATATTTAATCTTATATACTATGTGATAAACATGATTGTGTTTTTTCTGTTTTAATGCATCTTCTGGCACTGGTTGGGCTATCATGCAGGCTGTTCTTTGCATCACTACCCCAGAGTTTTTCTTCCTACTAGAAACTAAACAAATGGAAAATAATGATTGGTAACCATCTGCTGTGCAGAAATTTCACATATAGCAGTTAACTCTATTTTATAAAACACAACAAAATGAGTGAATCATAGTGTTGGCAGTAAATAGCAACAAGCACTAGCATGTTCCTTTGGACAAAGAAGGAACATAGGGAGCCAGCATTTCATTATGGAAAGTCAAGTGGTTGGGCTGTGGGGCTGAGTGTACACAAAAATTTATGCCTGTGGGTGTGTCTGTGTGTGTGTCTGTGTGTGTGTCTGTGTGTGTCTGTGTGTATAGCGTATATGTGAAGAACATGACTGTTCCTTCCCACTTTCTTCCTTGTGTCTTGATTCTTGCCCCCATAATTTCAATCAAGAAAGTCAGAGTAGTATAGATGTAACTAAATGAATTCAGTCACATCATTCTAAATTCATTTGTTTAAAAAATGAAGTTACACTTCATAAAACCATATATAACAAATATTCATGGAAGTGTGGAGGCACACACCAGAAGCATGATTTCCTTAGCCAGACATGAGGACTAATAGTTAGCCAAAATAGTTTTAAGTCATTATTTTGTTTTATCCTCTTCCCAAAAAATAGCTTAATTGGAAATCAGATTGAGTATACATCAAAAGGCATTGACAGGAAGTGATTATTCCTACAGTCACTATTGAAATACGGATGCTGTATTGAGGGATGATTTATGAAATAGAAGCAAGTGATTAAAAAGAATTTATTCAAATAGACCAGTTAAAGCCTGATTTTACAGTTATCCATATAATCTACAATCAGGGTCTTTATCCTTATAAATGGATAAATAAATATACACCAAGATACTTATATACTCAAAATATACATATTCTCTCTCTGTAACTTTCACTTATTTGATACTGGAATTTTGCTATGCAGCAAGAAAAGTTGTTTAAAATGGGCAGTATATTGAGTTCAAAGGACCCATACAGTTCATAAATTCTCTGGTGTCTACTGGATTTTTCATCAGGGAGACTTCCAATAAAAATGATCTATTTTAGAAATAATATTGTTTAGTAGGTTGAAATGTGGTGTAATAAAATTAGACCTTCAGTCTTCTAAAGTTACTACTTAGATGGCACCCTTGGGATGGTAAAATGGCTGTATAAGCAGATGAATCAGACAGTTCCACTGATGGGTACATTTGTCAGTCTCTGTTACAGATATAATATATTCTTATATCTGTAATCCTGACACTGTTACATCCAAATGAAATCAACATGAGGTTGTCATCTTTAAGCAAATATGTTAAGTGTTGTCTTTTGTGCTTTGGATTTGAAAGAAAGGGGCCCAGGGGAGGCAGCATCACGCAAATGGAACAAATCCCATTTCTTCTGAGCTGTGCTGTTTTCCCCTCCATGGCAGCTGGCTGTGTTATCTTTGTGTGTTTCTCTGAGTGCTGACAATTCTTTCAGTGATCTAAGTTAGGGCACATTAGAAAGTGGAAGCAGCTGTCTGTCGCTATACTGAGAGACGTGTTTGCTCTACTGCAAAGATGAAGGACCATGAATCCTTGACACACTCCCTCCCCCTCCCCCCTGTACTTTCCAACATGATCAACATTCAGACGCACAGATTGTCTGCTTGGACAGTTTTTTGTTCTGACTGACAGCATCTGGCATAGACAAATTTAAAAATACATAGCATGCCATGCTTGGAATTGGAACATCCCTTCTTTATTAATCTTCTCATTTAAACCATTCATTTACATTTCAAGAAAGGTTACAGTTTGATATGGTTGAAACGTTGATTTTTAAATGAATAACCTTCTAATGAAATGTCTTGAATGAGCACCAAGCAGCTAGTGTTCATTAAAAATTACACCCGATTAACACGGCCTTGAAAGCCTGAGAGGAAAGGGATTTCTTATTGTTTTAATCCACAATGCAATCCAGTGTTTACCTTTCTGGCATAAAGTGAATAGAAATGATGCCTATACTTGCAACACTTCTGATATTGAATGCAACTATGATATCACCCTTAAGCCAACAAAACACTTGGCCTCATTTAATCAGCTTTCCTTCCCTCTGAAAACCCCCAGAGGTGCTTAAAAATTTTTAAACATTACCAAAATATGCCATTTGCAAATCCTCTCTCCACATCCCACCCCTACATCATCCCAAAATACTAGGTCTCTATGTCTGACTTAGAAAAAAAAACAAGAAAAACAAAAAAACCCAAAGCTTATGTATTTTCAGATGGAAAAGTAGCGAACACAGTTTTAGAATGAAATATTCTTCCTGGCCTCAGGATGGTAGATGTAAACTTATTTGTTTGCTTACTTCAGTAACAAATCATACAGTGCAAAAATTGTTCTCTTTCTCTACCTCACTCACCCCTGCATGTACACATATTTCTTATCCATTCTCAGTCCCACAGCTGGCCTCAGCAACATACTTGTCTAGCATTTATGTAAAAAATAATATGAATGTTGGTCATTTCAGTCAGTCTGTAGGCTTTGAGTACCCAAGGTGGGGTGGCCATGAGGGTGAGGGAGAAAAGGAGAGTCCTTTTATCATACAATCTTAGACTTTTCCTGCCATTGCAAATTTCAGCTATCACCACTCAATCCAAGTGTGGCTACATTAGTTCTAAAGGGTACTTATAGAGAGAGGTGGTAAAGAATTATACTTTTTTTAAAAAAAAGAACTATTCAAATGTTGAGTGGTAAATATGCAAAGCAAATGGACAACTAGGAAAAAACAGGCTTCAGACAGAAGTTGAGTTAACAGTTGTAAGCAGAATAAGTAATGTGCTTTTTTTTCATTACATGTAAGAGGTCACTTCCTTTAGGATAAATTTTGATAATTTTAGTAAAAAAATAAATGTTGAATAAAAAATGAAAAAAACCTTACATTCTTGAGCATATGGGAAAATGACACACCTCCATGGATTATATATTATTACTTTTTATATTTTGCTATTTTTTTTTTTTTTGCATTGTAAGCTTATTTAAAGAAAATAAATCTTGGAAACTAACGTCTTCTTTCAAACTGGATTCAACTTCTTCACCCGCCCCTGAATCAGATCCCGGCTCTGTAAATTTAAGGTAGAAATTGTTTGGTTGCTGTTTTCCTTGGCTGCTGTTTTCTTTTCTCTTTTTTTCCTGAAGAAACAAATGGCAGGAAATCAAATCTTAGTGGATCTGGTTCCAGTGTTTTGATTGCTAGTAAATGTTTTATAATCGACATTTTAAATAGAAATCACCTAATTTGTTATTTTCCATTTTGATTTTTCTTAATGACCACTTTTTAAAGGTAGGGCCAATGTGCATTTTTTAGCAAGCTGGGAATGGGTTAGAGTACACAGTTCCCTTGTGTAAACATCCAGGTTTAGCAGTAATGCTTTTAATCTGGACTTGCAGAGGATTCAGGAGCATCCATAGATCTGCTCCAGTAATTACCATACCCCAAGTGGCACTGCAAGAGACATTTGCTTAAAAACTTGATGTCTTCATTACGCTGTTTACATTTTAATTAGAAACATGAAAATTACTGATTCATACAGACAACACTAGTTTAAGTGGTTTCGTTCACCATCCAATAAATCATAAAAAAAAAAAAAAGCCCTACAGTTGGCATAAATAGTTTACTAGGAATCATTCATGGGAATAATGTGTTGGCACTATAAGCTGCTTAAAATATGTTTTTATTTTACCAGAGGTAGAATTTGCATATAAATTAGAGAATGGCATTTTAAGTTGACAGTCATTTATGCAGAATACCACCCACATGCAAAAACATATATGGGTGTATGTGTATAGCTTCTTTGAGTTTATAGGTTTTTGCAGTTTGTGGATGCCCAGACTATCAGTTTTAAAAATGCATGTCCTCTTTTAAAGTCCTTTCAGAAATGCCGTGGTTGTTCTAAATATGCATAGCCACAAACACGTCTTTTATCTTTTGGGCAATATCAACTTGCAAGAAGGAAAAATGTTTGTTTCGCGTATGTGCATGGGTTGGAAAAAAAAGTTGCTGTTTCATTTATTCCTTCTTTGCTGTGTCTTCTATTCTCCACTAAGTTTTGCATGTGCTGTCAATGCCGCTGCCCTAAAACTGCTCCTACTCAGAGCGGCTGGACTGAAGCAGGGTGGCTGTCAGAGTCCATTCCTGACTCAGCAGCACGTCCATTGCCTGAATATTGGGACAGTCACTCATCCAGTTTTCCCCTCCCCAGGGGACAGGCGTCCTCCTAGTCAGCGAGGAGGAATGACCCTTCTGTCTGGCATGCTCAAAATCCCAAATCTCTCCACATTGGTGTGTGAGTTCAAATCCCCCCTCCTGGAGGCAGGGCTGGGACTCCAGCTAATGACTCTGAGATACAGAGGGTCAGAGCACTGGTGAGCTGGAGTACTAAGACATTGTGCTAGCTGAGCTGTACATTTTTTTTCCATAACTGCACACTCCTCTCCTGTCTTTTCCTCACTTCTCCTCTCCCCAAACCATTTCTTATAAATCAATATGATGCAAAAATGAGCTAGGAATAGCCCCTTAAACTCATTTTCCTTTTTGTTATCTTTGTTCAAAAGTTATTGCTCATTGCTCTGTTATTATTCTTTGCTTGTCTATTATTGTTTGGTTGAACAGAAGTTACCATTTATATTATTTCACTGTAAAATTCACATTTTTGGCCTGGATTATTTTGCATTTTAGTTCCATGGGCTATAGATAAAAGTAAATTTTAAAAGTATAAGATAGGAGAGTCTATCCATAGGTGCTTTACTTGAAACCCTACAGCAGTCATTGTGTTAAAGTTTTGAATCTGAACGTATTACACTGAAACTCAGGTTACCTGCATCGTGTGATTTCTGGCAATTAAAGGGTGTAAGATTAATTCTCAGAGACTGCGGTGGTTGATTATTTTTGTGCTTCATTTCTGCATCTTTTGGTTTGTCTTTTCTAAGATCTGGGGAACTGCCAAAGTTTGAAGATGCTAATCAGTTATTTTGTGTTGTCCACACATTTTTAGATTTTAATGGAAAGTCACTAGAATCATTTTCAGGGTAATTGAAGGAATTTGTCTAAGTAATTAGAACAGGACTTTTCAAAACAGTTATTAGTGCTATGCATTACCAGGCAGAGTTCCTGAGCATGTCTGTTAGGGTAATAGTAAATTCATGGGCATATGCTCATTGGTTTGCTTTGCATTGCCTCTTTTTGGGGAGAGGTGGGGCAGGCAGGGCACTTATTAGGTCTCTATACCTCCTAGATGTGATTAGACACAATAGTTGACATCTGTAAGAACAGAAACATGCTGCTTGCTTGTACATACAGCAAAATTCTAATAGTTCTGTGCAGTCTGGTAAATCCTGCCTGCTTTATGCAGTGTGGCCTGAAACACTCGTGTGGTGAGGGAGTGCTGGCTGCTGGCCAGCCATTGACTATGAAATCCTGGATACCTGAGAGCTTATCAGTTCTTTTGCTTTGTAAAAGAAAAAAGTGATGAAAATGTTGGTAAACTGCCATGAAGGTTTAAGGCTTCTGGAACAAGGAGCCGTGTAATCAGATTGGAAAATGGAGCTTGAGATTCTCTGCATGGAGAGCAGCCGTCTGTGGACCCTGTGAGCCGCTGTGCAAGTACCCGAGCTGACCACTTTGTTAGCAAATCAGCTTGTTTGCTGCTGCTGCAGGGTGGAAGAGAACAGAGCTGGTGATGGTATGTAACGGAGGGAGAGCTCTTGCATGGCACAATCTAATCAGCTTGCCATTAGCTCAGGCTCTACAGTCACCTTCTTAATTTCCTCTCTCCCCCACCCTTTGTGTTAATACCGTACACTTTAAAGAATTAAATAAGGGAAGTAATCCTTCAAGCAAATCAAAGCCATCCTTTAATTTTATCACCCTGCTGAAAAAGTATCAGGTGGTCCACTGGTCTTCAGCAGAGGCTGGAAATTCTCTGGCTCACTGTCGCATAGAGAGGGGATTTAACCAACTGATGTTTAGGATAATCTTTCAAATATCTTGGCAAAAGTACATCATTTAAAGTAGAATTGAAGTTAAAATTGATATGAGGGATGATTACAAATGTCTCTTGGTTTATATACTTTATATATATATTTTATATTTTATATTTGTAATATAAAATATTTTATTTTATATTTTTAATAACGTCAGGCAGGTTGCATGTATGTTAAAGACAGATCCGTGTGTGTATCTATCGTATATAAATTCCTTGTGATGCTGTTTATTTAAGCATTTCTGAGCAGCACCTTTCTGAAGGCCCTGATGACATAGTCACTTGTACTGATAATTCCACTGCTTCACCTTTACCAAACTTGATTCACTAAGGTTTAAAGAACAAGGATATCATTGCCGATCTTGTGTTTTACTTGTTAATCCTTTAAAATAAAATTCAGATCCTGTGGGGGAAAGGTGAGAAGAGCAAAGCATAGGTTTGCAAAATCAGTGCAAGTTTTATAGTTTTCTTAATTCAAGGATAGTGACTTCTGTGATACTGCTTAAAGACACCGATTTACTGAAGCAAAATAAATAACTCTTAAGAAATATTCTTTACTTACTTCCTATCAGTTTTTCATCTTCCAGAAAGCTTTTGCTTAGATACTATCCATGTGCGTGAATTTCTGACTAATTAGTTTAAAATGAGGTGGAAATTGGAATGCTTTTAATGATTATAAAAGAATTATTTAGAGTATATTAAACAATTTTCCTCCAAAATCTTCAATTCCTTTCTGGAGGTTGCTTATGTTAATAAATAAAAATAAATTTGGCTATTATACCATTAATATTTCATTACATAAATGATCACCATATATAGTATCATATATGAATTGTCTCTAACATAATAATTTATTCCCCTTATTAAATGATGTGACACTACTGCTAAACTGTCTGTCTTCTGTTTACCTTAAAAAATACCTTGAAATATATAGCCAAGCTAGTGATTTTTTATTTAACCAACAGTTCAAAAACTTTAACTGTTCATGTATTAATGGTGTGACAAGATAGCATGGCTTCTTGTTTTTCTATACATGTTTGATTATACATCTTACATTTTGTATTTGAAGGAATTCAGTTTTGATAGAAGTGAGAGAAGTTCATACAAAATGCATTTGAAATTAGGTACACTTTTAAGTTTACCTCGGGTTTTGCTGGTGATTCTGCAATGTGTCCTTTTTTGTGTCTTGGATTGTTTTTGTTTTTGTTTTTGTTTTTGATTAAAAGACATATATCACCTATACACATCTTATACTGCAAAGAATCACTTTATATTCTTTTAGAGGACAAACTCCATTAGATATGCACTTACTGTATGTTGGATTGTAAATCTTACAATTTAATGGTAATTCAGTGAGCAGTTATTGCTTCAGTGGCCTTTTTCTTTCTTTTTTTGTCCCATCTCACTTGTGAAATAGGGTTACCCTTTACAAGTGTCACATCCATAGATTCATCTTTTTGTACTTTGTGGTTGTGCCTGGTGCATCATTCTGGGAAAAAAAAAGGCAAAACGGAGGAACCATGTGGAGGGTGGTGGGTGGGGAGTGTGTGTTTATGTGTGGATAGAGAGTGGGGGCTGTGGAATGAGAGCTCTCCTACTAATGAGAAGAAGGGAGGGAAGGAGGAAGGGAGGGTAGGAGAGAGAGAACTCTAGCAACAAAATAACCAAGAGCTAGCATGTTAACATTAGTCTACCAGATTAATATCTTTAAAAAAAATAAGCATTTCCTCTAACCTCACTCTCAATCTAATGTTCATTTTTCCATAACAGATTGCATTCTGCACTTGAATTCCTGGAAGTCGAAATGAAATCTGATTGGTACAAGTCTCTTTGCCTTGCTTACACTGTTAATATTCTTATCCTTTTTTGGACAGTGATTTTTTTGTAGAAACAATAAACACATTCATAAAGAAATTATAAAGGGATTCTCCTTCTGAAGATAATGAGTTCTCTTCAGGAACTGCAGGTTACATGGTGCACAAATGAGCTCTAAGTGGGGGGATTTAAAGTCCTGCTACAGCATTTAATTTCTTGAGGAAAGGAGTTCAGTTCAAGGTTAGCCTGTTATTGTGGTACTGGCAACTACTTCTCGCGTCCCTGTTCTTCTGCTAGCAGTACTGCACAAAAGGCAGTCATTTTTATTTAATACATAGAGAAGTATTAATCACTGCAGTATTTTCTTGCAAAAATTTATCTTATCATATTCATTGTTTCACTACCCATGACAATAATAGGTGTTTAATTACTCAATAAGGACCGTTTATAGATTCCATTTTTCCTGCATGCTGGACAAATGGTATTGATTTTGTACTTTGATGCAACATGAAACTGTATTAAACACAATTAGAATTCCAAGGCTGGTAAAATGTACATTTGTTATGGTAACTGAAATTGCTCTGAGAAGCAGCAAGCATCTTTTAATCCAGGAATGCCTTTAGAGTAAAAAGGAGGTCTGGTTTCATTGCAGATCTGTGGTTAAAAACGAATGTTCTTTTTCCTCTTGTTGTATAAATGTAAAATGTACACATGTAGATTTTAGTTTTAGTGAAGCAATGAATAGTTTATATGAACTAACAAAAAATGAAAGAAAGAAACGGATTTTTTTTGTAGCTAGAAAAGCCACAGAAAGGCATACAGGTGAACACTGACTTTGTGTAATCTTGTAATTGGCTCTCTTTAGCTAATGCTATAGGTTTTTATTTTGCCAACAAGTAAGTTATTACCTGATATGAGGGTGGGAATCGTACAAGATGAAATAATACCTTCATCTTTTGCTGGATTCTGGTTTACCTTCTTTTAAAGTGATGAGGAAGACCCTCAAATCCCTATTGTATCATAATTTAAGCAGCGGGTTTTGTTAAAATTGGCACTAAATAAAAACCGATCATTTAGCTGACAGTATTATGTCACAGCCAGCAGCATGGAATCTTACAAAGAGCTAAACTCCATCCTGTCTTTCAACAGTGCAAGTCTGTCTGGGTTTCTCTTCACCTTGCTTTTTGCAAGCACATTTCTACCTGCATTTGTCACATCCAAAATCATAACTGGAGAGGACTTTCTTGCTGGCCAGTGCATTAACTGGCTATGATCTTCAGCTCCTTACATATTTATTTCCTGTGGAGGAAGTTTAGTTAGCTTTGCTAAAATAAAAAAGAAAATAAAACAAGGACAAACAGTTGTTTAATCTTCATAATTCACTAATAGGTTGCTAGTTATCCTTGCAAGTAGTTATCCTTGCAATTTGTATTTCTTTCTAAGTATTGTAGATCTCTGGGCTGAAATTTCTCAGTTTTAGAGAGTTGTGTGGATGACTTCTCTTATCTCTTAAAAAGGGAGGTTGTTCATTGACAGAATTCTTTTCTGCATCAAGAGAGTATTTCATTTGTTGGAACACTAATGATTACTGTTGAAACACTAATGCACCATGACTTTGGCATAGGATTTTTAATGTTTGTGTAGAAGGTCCAAAACTTCAGGAGAGATTTTATAAACACTTTCCATTTGCTTCATGGCGTAGAAACAGTCTCAGTCAATTGTTTATTAGTTTTAACTGAGTATTTCCTATTCAGTGAATATTTGCAATGTTTTTTCCTATACAGTACATGTTAACATTAGTAAAAAATGAGAAAATACCGACAGGTAACAGTGTATATCTGACTAGTATGTTTCCCTTTTTCTTAGAGCTTTCAAGACTGCAAGAAAAAATAAATTGATTGACCCGCCCAATATAAAACACCGTTTTCAAGAAAAAAAGCCAACTTCCATTCCAGAAATATGTTTATGTATGTACCTAGTTTTATGGGAACTGGGCACATACTGGCAAGAAGGGACTTCTCTGGTAACACAATCTGAGGTCTTCGAAGTCATGTGCAGATAGATCCTCCTTCACACAACAAATCTCATCTTGGGTCTTACACCTGGTGGGGAACACATGCAATAATTTGTAAGGTAGGATTATGCTTCAAAGGGGAAGAAAAAATACTGTAGAAATTTCCAAAGCTTTAGCTTTTCTCTAGTATACTGAAACTAAGGTCTGTGTGATTCTTTGGCCTAGGCCCTAGGTCCCTGATGATTTCCTTTGTGTTCTCTCCAAATGAACTCTTTTATACTTTCTCTTTAGCCTAGACAAATCAGTTATTTGTTCAATAATATGAGTGTAGCTCTAATTAAGTGAAAGATGTTTGCATGAAATTAGATAGTTATAAAGGGGATTATATAAAACATCCATATGGAAGCTGTTTGATGGCTAAATATTAACTTTTTGAAAAGGTTTCACCATGAAGATAAGAGTCGTGGTTGTTTACAGAGTGTTTGGATTTGGATGTGGACTGCATAGCTCCTTACTGCAAGGTAGACCTATTTCTTCTCTGTGTTTGCCAAGGGTGAAGTTGTGCAGTGCAAATTAAAATGTGGCTTTCTGAGGGAGCTAAGTCCTCAGTCTGGCTCCAGACTGTGTGAGAATATATACTCAGCAATCTGTATGAAGAACATCCATTGCTGGCAACACAGCATCTTAAATCCTTTAGGATGAATGTATTTTGAGAACTTTACTTTTTCCCCTTGCCTACAGAAACTTATTATATCCATGTGAAAAAAAATACATTCCATAAGCTGTCATTGCTTTCTAAATATTAATATCATATGTAATTTCTGAATCCCTTTAATTTTTTACTGTCAGAGTAGCATAGTATTTTTTCTTTGAAAGCATAATACCTCTACCTAGCTTTTCCTTTTTCTGCCATTACAGATTTTTTTCCCTATCTCCCTCCAAACTTCTGCGCTACCTACTCCTTCCCCTGCTTGCTCATGAACATCCTTCTCGCCTCACTTTTAGCTGTTTGAATAAAAAAATCGATAAGACTATTAAAACCATTTTGAACTTTTTAAAAAAGAGAAATAATATTTTAATTACTACTGACATGCCAGTTTGAAGCCCATATCCTCCTTTATGACAGTTCAGTTTAGAAACTACATTGCTTCATTTCAGTAACTTTATTACCATTTGGCTCAGAGATTGCTATTTCGCCTTGGCCACAGATTTCATCAGTTGCCCGGTTCACCTTTGTCCACACTATACTTGTGAAATGACCTCCTCCGTTAGTGCTTGTCAATAGTAAATTGCTATATTCTGTGCCTAGAAACACATCAAAGGATGACAACACTTTATTGAATGACTGAGTTGTACTTAATTTTTCAAAATTAAAACTTAATTGGAACAGTCTTAATTATCATTTAATACTAGTTAATTAAGGCACTGGTTAGGGTTAGCTATCACAGATACTATTCTTATTGGTTATATAAATGTTGGAATGTGTAGTATGCAAGTGTCTTTGTAACAACGATGTGATTTTTGCTGGTTTTTTCCTCCCTAATATTCTAACTATTCTATCAAAATAACAATGTGTGAAGTGGCCAAGGTTCAATTATACTGATGACATCAAATTAATTTTCTTTTTGAGAAGTCTCAATGACTGATCATTGCTTCACAGAAAGCTCCTTTTTTTAAATACTGAGAAATTTGTACTGTCATATGAAGACAAATATAGAAATCAATATCAAAATGCAGTCTTTAAAATGTTAAAGAAATCTTAAATATAAATTCTTCTTTTAACCAAATAATCAAAATAGTATACTTGAAAATATTTAGAAATTTTTAGTTATATCAAGACAAGATATATCTCTGTAATGTAAACCTCTTAGATGTGTTCACTTTTATTCATTATAACATTTATAAGCAAAGAAAATTCGTACACTACTTACCTCTTTTCGCAAATAGTATAGCTCTTTAATCTCATTAGCTGATACCAGAAATAGAACACTATTAAGTTGCTTGAAAGTTAAGGTAAAATAAAAAGCCAATAATTTTGGAAATCTCATTATTTTTTTTGAAACTTACAGTGATGACAAAATATTGCTATTTCCCAAATGCTGTTTGATCTGCATTAAGTTTGGGATGAATAATCTCACAAAACCGATTTTACTTTACTAAAAACACTTAATTTCCAGTCCCTCTTTTTTTGAATTTTTAATCTTTGTTTTAGCTTTGTCTCTACTCTGAAATAACCTGGAATGTGACAGTTTACTAGGGCACAAGTGAGGCTGAAAGTGTGGAAGGTAGTCGTTTTCACAGATAAACAGGATAAGCTTGCTTGTTTTCATAATGTCATAAGTGTACTGAGATAAAAGATGACGACTAAAATTTTATTCCTTAGTAAAAATTAAGAATAATTGCACGATTTCATTGACATAAGGCAATGAAGACAGAAAAGAAACGCTGAGTTTTCAAGATACTTCTGATGCCTCCATTTCTGCAGTATGGAGAAAAAGGAAAGTTTCATCAGTTTACACCTTTGGGCATATTTGCTATAATTTTTTGTTTCTTTTAAATGAGATCATTGCTCTAGAAAAAAATTTAATAGAACACTGAAAATAAAATTTTGTCAAAATTTCAGTCAATAAAGATTTTCTCTATGATACACAATAACTGAAGTTTCAGTGTTGCTGTTCCTCAAAGACTGACTTTTACATTGCATGTGGTTCAGCACAGAATTTTCTCAAATCAAAAGCTTATCAATTCTAAATGTAATTTGTGGGGATGATATGCAGAAAGTAGTAATGTGAATTTTGTATTATAAACTATACTTTAGGTTTACCTCACAAAAATAATTAGCATAGTCTAAACCTGAAGTAAATATAGATATATGTAAGAATCTTGTTGAATCATCATGTTTAGGGTGGTTTCTATACACTTCTTAAAATTCAGAGAAAGGTAAACAGTCACATTTGATATACAATATTTGAGCAAGTTGTTTTGGGCTTATTAATGGTATCATAGTTATTAAGCTAATAACTTTATAACCTTGGTTTTACCTTGTTGAATGTCTCTAGCAAGGGTTCAAGGCATCTCTTTTCATGTACATAATTGGCAATGATTAATCAAAATATAATTCTTTTTTAAAAAAGAACACATTTAGAAATAATAACAGATGGAAATCAGCAACATGGAAAACTAGATGTATAGTGGGTTCAGGTTTACTGGCAGATAAGTTAAACATTAGAGCTATGAAGTATGAAGTTTTTGTAGCATTTAACAAGCCTTAGAAGAGCATTAAAAGTAACTTACGTGTAATAGGCAATACTAATAGAGCTTTACAGAGCCCCAGAGGAAGCTGAAAATGTAATTCAGGATGCTTCAGGCTGACTGAGATGTTGAGATTATATTCCAAGAAGACTAAAATAAGGTTTTCTCACAACCATATAAATTCTCCAGATGAAGAGAAATGAAAATGTATGGAAAATTTCAGAAACTTAAAAATACGCACATTTATAAATGGATGTAAAGTAGATTTTAAGGTTTCAGTTTTCTTGTAGTGGTTGACTTAACTGTTTTTTATGTTAAACCAGTTATGTTAAAAAAAAAGTACATGGTGTCCATTCTTGTCACCATGTTAATGGATAAAATGTTGAAGAGATAAACAAAAGAAAAAGAAAACCATTATAATAAAAGATTTTGAGTGCTGCTTGAGAGTTAGGGGCAGTAATCTTGCATTTCATTTGTTAGGATTGCAGAGAGGGAAAGAGAGGGAGAGAGATCTTAGAACTATTTCATGTTCTGTTGGCAGCTTATTACATATTTTTTATATACTGTGAACTGTACCCAAAATTTTAACAATGACTTGTATCTAACTTCTCTTCAAGTGCTAAAGCACCATGAGAATCTAAGTTTCAGTCTATGACGTTCCAGTTGAAAATTTTTAGGAACGTGGTAGCTGATTGCATCACTCAGTTTTTCTGGTGGATGTCAGCTGTGCGACAAGAGTGTGGAACAGTATGTTATTTCTTAGCCTCAGGACAGCGGTCCCTATGCTGTAGGCTGCAGACCTCTGAGGAGCATTGAGCTTCTTACAAAGGTTTCTCAACTTCGTATGTGCATCAAACGTATTGTCACACATAGGCACTTTGTTTATATGTGTACTGTCTCTGTAATTAGAATAAAAGCATGCATTCATTTAGAAGTGTCGCAAAGGTGTCACAAATCCACTATAAATTTAAGTCAGTATCTCCATCATTGGATGCTAAAAGTAAAATCAGTATCTTGAAATCTTTGTATTTTTGTAAAAGCAAATCTTATGTACTAATTAGTGGTACATTGGTTATATATAATTTGAACTATGAAATGTTGCCTTGGAAGATGGGCCGTTAATATTTTTTAGGGTCTTTGGAATATTTAACTCCATTTGAGCACCTGCTTCAGGTTAGACTCCATTTCCTGCCAGAGTATTTAAAAATCTTTCATTAGGTTATTGTTAGTAGGTAGGTGGTGAATTCCTTCTAGTAGTGAATAATAACTGCTGTTAGTTGAGAATTTGTGAGGCACTGTGTATATGATTTATGTGGATGTTTGTATGCATACCTGTAGATAATTATTCCTGACTTGTAGACTCATATATAAAAAGAGGTTATGTGTCTGGTCCTGCTCTTCATAGCCATCACCATAAATGGGAATCAGAACTGCCCTCTGTAACATCCTCAACCCCTAGTGCTGATGGCACACATTAATTTCAGATTTAGTTGAAGAACACACACAGGTCCCATAAAGAAATCCCTGACAATTACAGTACATGTTCTGAAACTGACATGTCATTATTACAGGATTCTCTCATTATGCCTCAGTTTACCAAACTTTAAGGTAGAGATATTTTGTGGTTTAATTTTTCTTGTCTTGCTAGGATATTGTGTGAATTAGTTAATGCTGATAAAGAAGTGATTTGATGAGGGGAAAACTCCATCTAAATGGTTAGTATTATTTATTATTCATGCAAGCATATTACTGTACCCTTCAATCACCTCTTTTTGGATGTTTCAAATGAGCAATTACTGTCTATTTGTGTGAAGCTTTAAAATTTTTTAATTTAAATTAAAAGTTAATCTAATTTAGGAAAACTCTGTCAACTGGAAAGGAACACAGATTTTTTTTTTCTCCTTTTCCAAACAAAACAGCAATTCAGAATAGCTCTCTTTTAATATAGTAATGTGAACAGGCTTTCCTAGCCAGTAGTATTAGGAAGGAAGGCTAATCAGTAATGGCTGCTTTGTAATGTGGTAATCTATGTGTTAGGATTAGTACTGATAATAGATCTGATTAGGTGGAATTAACTGATATCTAGAAGGACAGAGATTTTTTTGTCTATGAAATCTCCATTTGGGGGGACAACATATAGTTGGAGTGGCTGAGAACTTGAAATTGAGTTAACATGACTTTTCTTTAACACAGTGCCTATAATATGAGCAGAGTCAGGAAGCAATGAGGGTCATTTGAGCTCAAGAAGACTCTTCCTTCTTAAGGCCTCAGTAAGGAACCTACAAAAAGTGAAAATCAGAGTTCAAAGATCAGAAATGTCAAGTATGCTTTAGAGGGGGCAGACATATTTACCTGAGCTCTTCAGTTAACATCTAGCAATCCTTGATAGGAAAATCCATCTGTAGCTCTTTCCTTCACATGCCTGCTGACTTGAAAGTAACTGGTTTTCATTTTAAGAAAGGAGAAATTATATCATTTATAAAGTCAATGTTTTCATAATTCCTCTCCTTACAAATTTGCATATAAACCCTCCCCTTTAAAATAACCCAGTTTAAATATTCCCTAGCACTATTAAATTTTAAGGAAGTATGCTTAGAAATCACATTATTCAGTTTCACAGTTTCAGTTACCCAGCAGTATCATTAAATCCTCTGGAGTGATTCCAGTCCCATAAAAATTAGGGACCCCTTTACATTGTTTCCATATTCAAATGGAAATCTTTCTGCAAGTTAGTAATTAAAGTATTTAACCTCTCTCTCCCTCCATTTATTAGAAAACTCTTTTTTCTTTATTTTTTCAATTACGAAAAACTGCTAAAGCCAATCAAGCATTTATTTTGATAAACTGCTTGTAACAGTCTCAGCTAAATTCTGCAAATACAAAAAAAATAAAAAAATAAAAAATAAAGCTAAATAATCACCCTGAGCAGATTTTGAGGAGACCTTGCTCAACCTGTTCAGGGATAATTATGCCGTGCTTTTAGTACGGGGCAAAGGAAAACATAAAATTAAGGCATGAAAGGAAGTCTACCTATTTTGAGAAAATACTGGGATAATTGGTACTCTTTTTATTACCGCTTTATTATAGAAAGATTGTCTTGCCATGAAATATAGGTTTACAGCAATGAAATAGTACTATGTGGGGTTGAAAGAATTTTTGTGTTAGATGGATTGATTTAAAATGTAATAAAAATAGCAAATTGCTAAATAGTGAATTGCTAAATAGTCAAATTAGAGTTCATTATTTAAATGACTCTTTTTTTGTTTTTAATCATATGATGTTCATAATTGCTTTGTTTCTGACAAGTACATTACAAGTGCTTTTTGTTCTCCAATTTTTTTTTTTCTTTCAGAATAGCCTTTGGTTTGGAGCTGCCACTGTAAACTTTCTTTGAGAAATGGAAACAACAGAAGTGGTACCATCCCATGCAAGGTGCTAGAAGTTGAAAGCAATAGACACATTCACAGTGCTGTAACGAGTGCTGATGTGAAACATGACCCTGATAATAGTTGTGTAGTGAATTGGAAATTTACCTCTTTTACAGACTTTGTCCTTTTGTATGTGATGGTGACACTGAAGAGTGTGCCTAAACAGAAGGGTGTATAATGTGTTTCTCGTTTTATACTATCGGCAACATAACTCAGTTTAGTGGAATCCAAAGCTGACGCCACATGGGGCCCCTGTTTTAAGAACAGTAGAACAGTATTAAAAGTTTAAAACTAGGCATGGGCATTGGAGGAGGCCAGTGCTCTGTGAGGTTCCCTGAGACTTGAGCTTCATTAAGCTGCATAGTAGGCTACCTCTGTTGATGCCATATCATGTCTTTTAATTGGCAATGAGTAGTTGAAGGCTTCATTTTGATCAGGTTTATTAGATTTTTGTTGTTAGAGATTCACTACTAGGAGGACAGGATTGGTCATACTTTTAGATGTTTTGACAAAGACTACTTTTCTAGCACTAAAGTTCACATATCACAGGGATTGGGGCAATGTTACCAAATTCAAATAACTTAGTCTCAACAATTAAAATTTTCATGCATCTGCTGATACAGTGCTTATACCTGCCACCGATAACTCTTTGATCAAACACTGAATTGTATGGAACTCACATTCAAGTGCCATACTGTAGAAGTCATAGAGGAAAGGGAGACAAGTGTTGACAAGAACTGTTGGAAATCTTAGTATCAACGGGGGACTTTAGTAATAGCAATGAGGCAATGTGGGTTAGCGTTCAGTTATTCTCCTAGTTACCAAAAGGTGCCAGTAAAGGAGATGTCCTTTATCTAGCTGTCTTTACTTTATTAGTGCATAGGCCCAAAGGATGCTTCCACATGTCACTTTTTACTCTACTAGGAGCCCCATAGGCTGAAGCCTCTCATATCTACAATGACTTGTTTTGCAGCACTTTGGTTTCTAGGGAAGCATCAGCAAGCTCCCTAGAGTTTGGTTGGTGTCTTCATACTCAGTATGTAGTTGCATCAGGCATTCATGTTGGTAGTTGCTCTGTGTGTTTGTGTTCTTCCATGTCTGGATTATGATTTGTATCAACACATATTTATTGAATAACTTCGGGATATACAAATATCTTCCAGATGATGGTAATAGTATCTTACCTTTGGAAAAATGCCTGTGATTTGTAAAACTACTTTCATATGCTCCCTTCTTATAATTCCCAGAGGTAGGCTGATTCAGTGCTACAGTTACATGTTATGGAAGGCAAAACTGAGGTTAGGAGAGGAGATTTGCTTTGATTACACCTTGAGAAAGTGGCAGAGGAGGATTTGAGGTATGGACAAAAGGATTTTTTTTTCCTTTTAACACTGGGGATTGAATCCAGGGCTTCATGCACACTATATAAGTGCTCTACAAACAAGCCACATCTTCAGCCAAACAGAGGTTTAAAAAAATCCCATGACAGTCGGAATTTATTTGCAGAGATAAGAAATGTAAAATAAGTGAATAAATAAATAAATGCATCTATGTGTATACATAGGTGTATATTACTTTAGTAACTATGCAATAAGAAAGCATTAGGAGGATTAGGGGAGTGGCCAAAGTGTTAGAACACTTGCTTAGCAAGGGCAAGGCCCTGTGTTCAAACCCCAGTCCCTAGTACTGCAAAAGAAAAGAAAGAAAAAAAGCATTAAGAAAATAAAGCACCCATTGAATGGTTGGTATCTTACATGTATTTCACAAACATGAGTCAATTATGCTCCATGCATACCTGGTGAGCTTCTGCAGTGGGTGGGGAGCACTATTAGAACACTCTTGTTAACTGATGATCATGAGTTATGTTGTTCTGGGCCATGTTTCCATGAGAAGATAGGACTATCAGAAGAAAGCCGTCAGTGGTTTTAGGTTCCTAACTTCTCTTTACTTTCACAAATGTGATTCCGTACTCAGAAACCTTTTTTCATCTTCAAATAGAGCATCTTTTTTTTTTTTTTTCTTTACATACCTAGCTGTTCCTTTTCCCTCTTCCAATTGACTCCATTGCTGGTAACCTTGACTGAACCCTTTCCTTTCTGTGTTCTCTATAAATCTGCTAGTCACCACTCCCACAGTATAGCCTATTTGTGACATTGCTACAACCCAGCCTCTGAATTCTGGATTTCATCTTCTCTCATCCAGGCTGACGTGTTCTGAAACTAGAGCTTCCAGACTCTTCAGAGTTCTCACAGTGGCCACGCTGCCACAAACTCTGCTTCTTGTTATTTTATTAAACTGCATTTCAGAGCATTGCCCCAGTAGTCCCCTTCCTCCTTTCTGTTCTTTAAGTGAACCTACTTACAGACCTCATCATTCACATGCTTCTAAAGCTGTTATCCTTAGCAGTGCTCCATGTGATTCGAGCTGTTCCCTTTTTTGTCAGATAGGAAGGTTGGCCTCGTTGGTGTCAATATGATGAAATTATTTTTTCAATTTATTGTTTGAAAAGAACAAAAGGAATTGCTTGTTTGTTATAAAATGAGAATATAAAGAATGGTAGTGTCCCTGTATTTTACAATGTGTTTCAAACTCTTAAGGTCTGGTTTTGAGGACCAGAAGCCCAGCCCAGAACCTTGGTGTTGATGGCAGTGGTGGTCCTTCTTTAACTGTTATTTTCTCCATATACAAACTTTGTCCCCTGAATCTCCTATTGCCATAGAGTAACAAATAAAAATAACATGTTCTTCCACAGGGAAGTGCCCTGTATAACTATCTTAAACAAAAATGTTTATTACAAAATTGGAGAACTGGTCCTGTTGGGGGTAGGGGCTGTGTTGGTAGCAGTGGGAGGGGGGAGGATGTGTGGAAAGGGTGTAGAAGCGAGAATATGGTGCAATTGCAGTGTACATATGTATGTAAATGGAAAAATGAGACCCATTGAAACTATTCCAGGAATGGAAGGAGGGGGGAATAAAGGAGAATGATGGAAAGGGTGAATGCAAGTAAAATACATTTTATATATTGCAGAAACCTTTGTAAATGCCACAATGTACCCCCTGCACAGTAATAAAAAAATATTACTACTAATAAAAAAAAACTATACAGGGTTGGTTAAAAAAAATGCATGTTCTTAAGTGTGGGCAAACTCACCCCACAGGCTTGAAAATGAAGGATCAATAAACCAACTTTTAAGTGGTTGACAGAGCATGATCATATTACAATTGGTTCATTCACTTTATAAAATATTTTTTTCATATGGTCTTCTGAATATCAGTTATCTCTAATACATCAAGTTATCTGTTTACTAAAAATAAATAGTAAATTTTTGGGCCATAATTGATTTTGAAAACACACCACAGATTATATTAACATTCTTTCCTTAAACTAATAAAAAACTTTAATTGAATCTTAAATTTCTTCCAGAATAGGATTTTCTTAAACCTCTGTTCTCAGAAAGATGTATCACCAGAGAAGAATAGCAAATTTCACCTTCATTTTTTAAAATAATTTTTGAAAGTTTCTAAATATAAAACAAGAAAGCTCCTTTATGAACTTTTAATTACTCCAGTATATTTGGATTGTCAACTTTTGATGTTGAGTTTATGGACTTTCAAAGAAGAGTTAGATCACTGTGTTGTTCTCATGGTATAAATTTTTGACGTGCCACTTTTTTAGAAAAAAAATGATATAAAATGGCATTTTGGTTTCCATGGTTTTTAAAAGCTGCTATCGAGTTTTAAAAATTAATCTTAATTCCCTAAAGCTGAAAATATCTGGCAAACCTGCCCTGATCTAATAGCTAACATCTTGATTTGCGCTTTCTGAACTTTGTGTTCACAGAGCTTTTTCATTTAGAAAGTCCTACTGCGTAACTATTGTTAGATCCTGCACGGATCTCTTTTCCCTCAATTATTCCCATAGGGTTCTTAGTGGCAAGTTTTGGTACAGTCCTTCCTGGAGGCAAGGGGTAGGTTTTTCCCCTCCAAGGGCACTGGTGAAATCCTTCATTACTTTGTCAACATCAAACTAACTTGGAAGAGGGGCAAAAATGGAATTTCTATGCAATTTGTTTCTTCTTGGATAAAACAAACCCCCATCTTTAGAAACATCCTTCTTGCTGACACAAACTTAAAATATCTAAAGTGATTTATATGCCATAGTACTGTCTGGCAGGCTCTGCCATGAAAATTCAACATACCCCAAAAGTTTGTCTGCAAGGGACTGAAAAGTAGGATGCAGAGTTCTACAGAAGGAATAGTTGTCATTGTGTTTAGGACTTCTGTCCGCTATCTAAATTGTTGTATTCAGAGAGTTTCTCATCGCCCATGAATTCAGTCTTGAGAATATCATCGCTTGTGTCTTCAGTTTCAAGTTAGCAATTAGCCAGAGGGAATGTGGCATCTCCTACTGCAGCTTTGGTGACAAGAAGGATGACTCCTACTTCTGTGTGTGGTGAGTGTGCCTGTTCAGCTTCAAGGCCTCCCTGTCCTCCAGAAGAGTGGTTTTAGTAAAAGGGAGTGATTACAGGGAGGGGGATTTGTGTAAAGGGGATCGAGGAAGGGGAAGGTAATAAGTCTAGGCTGTTCAGGCCTTCTTGCTTTCTTCTTTGTTCAGTTTGTCATCGTCTTCCAATCTCTTTCTCTTTCAATAATTTGGGGAAAGGGTTTGAGATGTGCTGTCAGAGAACCTCCCAAGGAATATGGGAGAAGGTGAGAATAACATTAATCCTAACCAAAACACCTACACCTATATGTTGAGGTAATGAACAGGTCCATTTTATGAAACTTGAAAACAAACCCCCAGCAGGTTAAATAAGCTTTTAACACTTAAGGCAAAATTCAGAAGCACATCTTTCTCAATTCCAAACCTCATGCTCTTTCTCAGGCATAGTGCATGGCATTCCACAGTGAGCAGGAGCAGAGTGCCCTTTTCCATCTATCTCCTTGTTTCTTTATCTCTTCTAAGGAAGGTGGAAGTGGCAATGAAGATGGAGAGTTTGAGGGAAAGGATAAGGGAAAATACCAGGAAAAATAATATTTGTTAAACACATATGCTTGATATAATTTTAAGTATTTTATACTTGCTATCTTCCACAAAACTCATCCCAATACTGAGAAGTATAGTTATTGTTGCTATCTCCATCTTATACAAGGAGAAACAAGTCACTTACCCAAGATCCTATGACCATTGTGTTGTAGAACCATGACCTAAACCCAAAGCTGTGAGATTTCAAGGCCTATGTTTCAGCTTTTCTTGCCCTTTTCTTACCTCTCCTGTCCCCCTCACCTCTGCCAGCTCATAATTGAAGAAGACTGGATCATACAGAAGAATGATAAGTGCTTAACAGTAGTGTTTGGTTGTTTGAGTTTTAAGAAGGAGGCAACACACTTTCCACCTTTCCTTTTCTCTGTTTAATGTATTTCACCTTTTTCCCTCCTGTTGAAATGCAGATATTCTGACTTCCTTCTGAGAGGACCACTATGGCCCAACACTGGGGGAACCCATCCAGTGGCTGGAGGTTCATATATGAGAACTGTGTGCGTGGGGATATGGAGTACTCACTCATTGCTAGTAATCTTAATGTTTTTGATAGGTAAACATAAATAGAGAAGGGATCATATGCCATGAATAGGACCTAGATGAAGAATGGATTCGTGTAATTAGAACAATGTGATTGTAAAGTAATGGGACTGTTTTTTCTCTCTAGTTTATGAAATCTAGCACATTACTTAATAAGCACATTTGATAGGGTGAGGCAAACAGACTTAGGAAACAGAATCTAGCGACATGGGCATTTGACATTAACAGACTAATGAGATATTAAATAGTTTCACATTTGGGTGTTACAATTTAAGACTTTCAGAATATTTAAACCCATAAATACCCTTTGCTTATTCTAAGATGAATGAATCTAAGCTCTTACAGTATGAATGAGTCTCAGCTCTTACGAAATTATTTGTCTGATGTTCATTCACATGAAAAGCTACTGTCCTGTCAGTCTCAAAGTGAAGTATTCTCTTGCTTATATCATGGTCTTTTTTTACATCTTGGACAATTTGTGAGGAGACAGACACATAAATAATCATGACATAAATGTGCTTAGTGCTGGATCAGGGGAAATATAGGGCTTAAAAATAGGAGCCTCAAATTGAATACAAGTTCTATGATTTACCTAGCAATTTTGGGGACCTCTCTTAATCTCCTGTATCTAGTTTCTTATCTCTAAGATAGGGACAATAACTTTATCTCACAGGGTTATTAGAAGGGCTAAGTGACTAAGTGTCTGAATACATCTGGCACTCTCTCTGGCACTTTGGAGACCCCCAATTACTTCTTGAATCTCAGCAAAGTACTTTGGAAGTACGGAAGAGAAGGCAATTAACTACCTGGCTACTTTGACCAATATTTCATCAAGAAAGTGTCATTAAAATTGAGCCTTTGATAATAAGTAAGAGAGTATGAGGTAGAGGAGGAACAAGTAAAATAACAGAGCTAAATTGCAGGCCAATAACTTATTTTCTAGTGCATCTCTAGGGGTACCAGGAAATTTTCTAAGTTTCAGAATCACCTCAAACTAGTTTTACTGAAATTTTAGCTTATGATATAATACCTAATATCTGTCATTAAGAATTTTTTCTACTAAGAAAACTACTTTTACCATTTCTTAAGAACATTTTCTTTTAGTGTCTTTATTTCACTTCTTCACTAAAGAAACATTTACTAAGAATCCAAGATGTGCTAAGCATTGTGCTGGGTGGGGAAAGGTCTCTGACCTTGACAACCTTGTAATCTGTGGAATATACCACAAACATGTGAACAAGTAAATTTCAGTGTGAACTGAGAACCATACATGCTGTTTTGTGTGGGATAGTTATAGTTTATATGTGTAGTCCTGATATAATTACTAAGCCTTTCATTCTCAAATGGGTCCTGGTTTGGACAACAAATTTTATGGTCACATGTGTGAAAATATGTGTGTGTACAGGATACTTTGCATGCTCATTGAAAAAAATTGAAAATGCTAAGGAATCAAGCATGGATTTCTCATAAAAAGTGACTTTTAGGCCACAGTGAGATAGTCAGGGGTTTTCCTCTGAGAGAAGAAAGACAGAGGGAAGAAGGAAGAGACAAGGTAGAGATGTGGAAGGATATTAAGTGGTCAAGAGACAATGGCAAAGCAGAAGTTCCTTATGGCCAGAGCATAGGGTAGGAGGTGGCAAAGCAGTGGGAACTATTTTCCTTGGAGAGTAGGGAGAATAAAATCAAATTTTAATGGTTAAGAAGCTAATGAAAATTGAGGAAGTTGCAATCAAGTACAGAAACTCTTCAAGGAATTTGACTGTGAAGGGATTGACTAAGGTAGTAGCTTGAGATGAAGATAGACCTTGGATATTCTTAAAAATGACAGCTATGTCAGGAGATACAGAGTATGTGAGTGCATGTATCCCAAAGGAGGTGATACAATGGGGCCTGGTGCCCAGGAGAAAGGGCTAGCCTTTGAAATAGAAAAAGCTAGGGATTGACACAGGTAGAGAAGCTACCAGGTAAAGTCAGGGGTCTGTAACCTGACATTTTCTTTGTTTGGTGAAGTAGTAGAATGATCAGGCTCAGCTGTTAAAGAGAATAGCTAATGTTTTTACTCTTATTGTAGTTAATGGCTGTGTAAACTTGGCCAAATGGTTTTGCTTTACTGGACCTCAATTTCTTCATGTGTAAAGTGCAAAACCAGATTGACACTTGCTGTTTTTATCTGGTTCTAACATATTACAGTTCTGTTTTGCTAAAAGATTATGAGAAGCCAGTTGCTGTGTCTTCCACCACTCTCTCCTGCAGTCTCTGCTGCCTCATCCTACAAGAAAGGATTCTATGCTCAAATATGTATAAGTTATAGTTAGTCAGGTTTCTTTACAACAGGACCCTTCTGGGTCTCTACAATGCTAATATGCATTACAAATTTGAAAAGGAGATTATAGTATGTAATGTTTCCCAAATTGGTATACTGTATGTTCTAGCGTTCCAGAAAACACACTTATCTAAGCACTTATTCTCCCTCATAGTTTGCGTAAAAAAAAAAATTCTTTTCCAAGTTAGCATGGCAAAACAGGCATGTTAAATGGCTATTGTGTGTAGTGAACATGCAGAAAGTTTCTATGTTTGCTTAGAAAATGATATATTTCCTTTCAATTTTGGGGTGTGGGTGGGGAGGGGCAAACAAAACCACTAAACTTCAGCACACAGAACCTTGACGGAAATAAAACATACAGCCCTGCCCCGGCATGAAATTGTGGCATTATAGTCATTGGACTCTTCAGTTCTCTTGAACAAGCTGAGTGCTTGTTCTGGTACTGTGTTACCTGTCTGGTTGCTAAAGTTCCAAATACAGAGCAGCGTGGCTTCATTTACATAACGAGGTACCGAAATTATTCTAGTCTACAGTATCATCTCATATATCTATTTCTTGTCACTTTAGAAACATTGTAATGAAATATTGAATATGATTATTTAAAAAAGAAAAGATACTTTCTTGTCACTAGTAGGTCTCTCATAGAAATAGTGTTTTATTTTTAATAGTATTTCCTAAAATGTTTGTGTTCTTTTTCAGTACTGTTTTCTAATGTGAGTGATAATTTCATATTCACTTTTTGTATCTGTAGGTTTCTTTATTGGAATAACCACTCTAATTTTGGTTCCTTTAGATTGTGACCATCATGAGCAGGAGGAATTCTCCCCTGATAACTAATGTTTTGCAGTATTTGTGAACATATGATTTCAACAGATATGCTTTACTGCTATAGCCATCCACCTGTTTTTATAGAGCAGCTATTTGTTAAGCACTGTGTTAGGTGCTGGAGAAAGTGAGACAATGGGACAAGTCTTTATCCTTCTTTTCACATTTTTATATGTATATCTTGGTCTTGTAGCTCTTCTCAGGATTCAACCTCTTGTTTCTCTTCTGGTCTTTTTAGCAACTGAACACATACATAGAGAAAGACAGACTGATTGACTGACAGACACACACTCACATTCTTGACTAGATCAAGAGCCTGTGCCAGTTGTGAAATCGCTTAGAGACTGAGACAAAAGTCAGTGGGATTTGCTTTCACTTGGAAACTAGAAGCGTGGTTTCAGGTGGTTGGTGACCAGTTCACATAGCTCTGGTTCACTCTGCCCTGTCGTTCTGAGCTGCCTTCAGTTTCCTTAGGTGAAAATGGGTCATGGGAAGATGCTGAAGCTGCATTGAAGGAGGTTCCAAGGCACTTGGCTGCCTTCTTTTAAAACTGGAGTTCTTCCAGGGACTGCCTATTGCATTGGAGTTCAGCAGAATGTTGCACACGTATGTGACTCCTTTTACTTTTTCTTCATAGATTCTTAAATTGTGTTTGCCTTCTTGTCTCCTTCACTCTCTCTCTGGTATAAAGGTCATAGGTTTCATTTGATTTTATTTTGGTTGTCTGTTAAACTAGGCTGGGTCACCTTGCTCCACATAGCTATTTAGAATTTGCTCATTTTTTTTATTATTCTTTTTAACATATCTTCTATAGAAAGCTAATGCTTCCTCCTTTTATTTTCACAGAGTAGATGTCAGAGGATGTAACGTTAATAGAAGCCTGTCTCCTCTATTTCCTTTCAGGAATATACTTTCAAACCTCTTTAGGAATTATACCCTGGAGCAGAAAGAAATCTATAGTAGATTAACAACAATTATTTGAGCTTCTTTTCCTCATTCTTTTATTGCTTTGAATTTGGACTGTTTCATTTTGTTAAGGAGGTATTATTCACCTCCTTACCATGTGTGAAAACGTTATATTTCAAGTATGAGATGCTTCTAGTTCTTAAGAAGAACATATATTGGATACCATGTTGATTATTGTTGAACTTATGCATTTCTAACACCTTACTCAGGAGCATAGCCATAAATAATTTTACTTTATGAAAAGTGCTGTTATTTCCTGTTAAATTTCCTGGATACTTCTAGAAAGACCACCTGTGACTGATCCTTACTGAATTGTACTCCAGTGTAATCCTCTTTTTCTGAACAAGTAACTTTACAAAAGGAATGTAAAGTCCTTTTATTTAAACAAAGTTAAGATGACAAAATTAATTCTATTTTTATTTCCATTTCACAAATTAAATTTTTCATTGTTTTCAGTAATGATACAAAGTAGAACTTTTTATATGTTTGTCTATTGTTGTATGTATTTGCTGAAGCAGAAAACTGGTATTTTTGCCTGAGTAGTGGGTAGTTCAAGAGTTAAAGCTGCTGGGGAAAAATGTTTCTGGGTTTTACGTAGACAGTAAAAACATAAAACATTTTAGTTTTGTGAAATATATCCTCATTTACTAAGACAGTCCTGTTAGAATAGTCTTTCCCTAGATACAACAAAGCAAATGTAAGATGGATTTGATTAAGCATTTAAAATTCTTAAAGCTGAACTCACTTCTGGGTCTTTACTCCCTTCTTGGAGAGAATCCTTGGAAACAAATTTAATTTTGATGTCTTTTTCTTGGACGGAACGTTTTGTTCTTTATCCTAATTGCAAATTCTGGCCTTGATGGTTGTAAATATTTCCCTCTTTTCTTTATTCCACAATCTCCACTCTGTTTCTGTTTGTTTCCAATTCTCAAACAGATTAATTTTGTTCTTAATTTGTGAAAAGAGAGGGAGTTGATTGTCATTGACATATTTTAGTGCAGGTAAAATGAAATATGTGGTAGCCAAACTAAATCTGGCTAAATAGAACAACTACATAACTATTCATTAATGGCTGACAATTACTGACTAGTGTTAGTTACTCTTGAATTCATCAACATGCTGTACTATATTCTAGAAATTCTCAACTCACAATTTAAAATAGGTCACATGAAACAGCAGAATGAGAAAATACCCACATTTATAAAGTAGGAATGACAAACTCGGATGCTGCCTGGGACAGATTGGTTATAAATAAATGAAGGACAGCTAGCACAGTAATTCCTTCTTTGTTACTATATGCATTGGCAGATCATTGATTTGTAAAAATAAAAGCAAAGTGTTGCCAGATTTGCTTTCCCTTTTTTCATTTCTTCTCTTTTCCTTATACTTATACATATTTATATGTACTATACTTATACATAGTATATTTTATGTAGATTATATCAATTTTTTTAATTCAGCAACTATTAAAAGATTTTATAAACACTGTATCATCTGCATTTTGTACACACACTGTCAGTTTTTGGCCTCTAGAAGCCCCAATAATTTGAAAGATAAATTTAGTGTTATAGTAAAAACAAAATGCAACATATTCTTAATTTTGCAGTCAGTGGCCAATGGTCTATTTCCTTTGGGAAAAAGTTTATTTTTGAATCCTGTCATTTTGTTACCTATTTCCATGGATTTAAAATAAAATTACATTTTTAGTATATAGCTACTTTTGCAACATTATATTTTGCTCTTTCTTTAAAATACAATAAACTAAATATGTACAAAGTAGTCATACATATTCAAAACTCTCTGAGCCACATTTTAACTTTTACCTTCCTAAATAATTCAGACTTAACATTTCCATAAATCCTTCTTTACTTTTAAAATTTTCCAGTACTTATTTTAGACAGAACTGGTATCATTAATAAATCACACTATGTATCAGTAAGTTACCTAATCACTTCATTACTTTTATATATTATGTATTTACCCACAGTAGAGAGGCTGTTTCAAAGTGGTTCCTCCTCAGAGTGGGATTAGTTTTTGCTTCTTTCTCAACTGTACAGCTTTTATACACATTCGTCCCTACTGGTGAAGATTGCTGTTCCATGGCATTTTTCTTCATAAATGAATTGTATTCTGTACTTATTTATTTTAAAATTTATATCCAGAATTTAGCCTTTTATTTTGAAAACCAACAATGTCCATTCCTAAGTTGGCCACAGCAGCTATCTCTGGTGTGATCCCATCTTTGAAATTAAGTATCATGTGCTCTTTCTTTATTGAAGGCAGTTAGCTGAAGTGTTTAAGAAATACTGGCCTCATCCTTGGGGAACACTGCAGTAGGCTTCTTTGACATTGAATCATTGGTAACTGTTCTTTCATAGGCCCAATTTGGCCATCTGATTTATGTGCTATGTATCTCAACAATTGAGGGGTACTGACATCCCAGAGAAAAAGTGCATGTATTTTAATGTTGGGCTCACCTAAACTGAGTATATATATAGCTGCCAAATTGAAATTATTTGTAAATTTAGATTTGTTTCATAGCACTGAGTAGAAGTATGCTAGTTACACTTGTGGTTTTAGAAAACATTTCCTGCTCATTTAGAATCTTGAATGCAAAATATAACCCTATAGCATATTATTATGACTCTCCCATGGGGACCTTGGGATCATAAACCAGTGAACGGATTATATAATGCTGCATAAATGTGGTATTTTTCATCTGACACACATAATCTTGATCCTATATTTTTATGCTACCTAACTGCTTCAGAATACCGCTTTTAAAGCAACCCATCAAAATGGAAATTGCTTCTAAAACATGGAGCAATAAATATTGGTCAAGGTTCTATGTAATTCAGGGTGACTCAATACTTGAACACTAGTCAATTGAAATTGTCTGCTGTTTTAAAAGTAGGTTGATCATCTCCATTTTATGGTATTGTTTAAATTCTTTCTTTATTAGAGCCATATATTTACTTTTTAAAAATTAAAAATCTCTTCTTTGATTTATTTAAGGCATGTGCATAAAAATAGGCACAGATACAAAACTGACAATTTAGTGGCATAGAAATATAAAATGTATATGGATCAATACACGTGTTACCTATGAAACAAGTCACGAATGGATAACTGTCACTTTAAAACTTCGAGTAAAATCTTTGTCTCTGCCATGTGATATTTTAAAGATTTGATTCTTCTCTGGATTCTCATAATTTCATTAGTACTTTAACCTATTTTATTTATTTATTTATTTATTGGTGATGAGGAATGAACTCAAAGGGCATTCACTCTACCTCTGAGCTACACCCAGTCCCCTTGTCTTATTCCTTTGTTGACTACTTCCTTTCTCTATTTATTGTCTCAAGTAGGTATTAGACCCTATTTTCTCTTTTCTGGAAACATGAATGAAAATTTCCTAATATTTTATATATATATATATAATGTATATATTGCACTTGCTAGGTAGGTGCTCTATCACTTCAGCCATTCTCTAAGCCCTTTTTGCTGTACTTATTTTTCAGGTAGGTTTTCATGTTTTTGCCTGGGCCAGCCTGAACCACAATATCTTATTTATGCTTCCCACATAACTGAGATGACAGGTGCATACCATCACACTCAGTTTACTTTTTGAGATGGGGATTTCAATAACTTTTTGGCAGGGCTGGCCTAGAACTATGACCCTCCTGACCTTTGCCTCTTGACAAGCTGTGATTACAAGCATGAGCCACAACACCTGGCACTGCTATTCTATTTTTTATGATGGAAGAGGGCTCTGCAACTCTGAGCTCTGATTATAGGTTCTCCTCTCTGCCACCAACTTTATCTTATTCTGACTGAGTTGCCTATAAATGATGTCTTCACCTTGTCTACCTGCTACTCAGAAGCCTTTTCATACTGCCATCTTTCACTGCATTAAGTGTATATTTCCATTAACTTCTAAGACTAACCTGGTATTACCTTCTCTTCTAAGCAGGGATTTTTTTTTTTTAATATTCTCATAGACAACACCATGTACACATTTCTCCATTTATGCCTTTGTTCATGTATTCTAAATAACATGTCATGATCTTATATGCAACTCTAACTCTTTAACCCTACTAATCCCCTTCACTTTCGAACTTTTTCTTTAATTGATCTTAACATTAAATTTATTTATTTATTTATTTCATTTTTCTTTTATTATTCATATGTGCATACAAGGCTTGGTTCATTTCTCCCCCCTGCCCCCACCCCCTCCCTTACCACCCACTCCCCCCCTCCCTCTCCCCCCCTAATACCCAGCAGAAACTATTTTGCCCTTATTTCTAATTTTGTTGTAGAGAGAGTATAAGCAATAAAAGGAAGGAACAAGGGTTTTTGCTGGTTGAGATAAGGATAGCTATACAGGGCATTGACTCACATTGATTTCCTGTGCGTGGGTGTTACCTTCTAGGTTAATTCTTTTTGATCTAACCTTTGTAACATTAAATTTAACTCTCAATTTGATCAGATCTTCTTTTTATTTGCTATCTTACAACCTAGGACCATGTTTTGTTCCCAAGTTCCAATATGCTGAACATGCAGTTCTCACTAGGTCTCATTGGATACTCTGTGGTGATTGAACTCTTGACTCTTTTACATGGAGTATCTTTTATAAGCATGCTTGGCCATAAAGACATTGCCTTTAGAGTTACTTCAGTGAGAATGAATGCTACATGCGTTTTTCCTTTCTAAACTATCAAATATTTTCTCACAAATCCCAATAATGGAGACTAGTAAATAAGGTATTACAAATCTTTAAAGATATATTTGCTTTGTGAAATATAATTGATACATTACATAGTTTTTACTAAGAAGGTTAATATTTGGCTTTCTAAAGCATTTATACACTAACTCCTAGTTCAGTTGTCAAGGATGATGCATTTCTGTGGTCTTTTGGTTAGTCATGTTGACCTTTCTAACCCAAAAAATCTGTGAATACTCCCACCCTTGATTTAAATCTATGTGGTATTATTCATTTATTATTTCTACTTTGAAAAACAGGACTGCCAATAAAAACAGATTATGAGAAACTAGTTTGGGAATAAAAATATTCTGAATTTTAAGTTTGCCTTATTAGTCACAATGTAAACTTCTTATCCCCGAGAAAGACAAGTACTTAATTAGATTGTAAGTGGAACAAAATACATACTAAACACTTTTGTGACTGAATTCAGTATTCTTGACTCTTTCAAAGAGGAGTGCTTTGATGTGAAGTCAGTTGACCAGTCTCAGTTACTTCATTTTGGAGTAAAGTCTAGCACTCTGAAGAGGGAAAGATAAATTATTCTTTGGGGAGCAATGCAGTTTACTAAGCTGTGTATGAGGCTGGGGGTCAGGTGACCTGGCTCTGTTCAAATTGTCAAAGGCAAGTGTCAATTGACAGAGTGTTCTGCTCTCTAAACTAGCACTAAAGCCTAGTGGTTGAGCTTGCAGCTACTATTTCTACATAACTGCTGTGGAGAAAGGTTTTTGTTTGTCTTATTAGCTAAATCTGGCAGTAGTTTAAAATGTTTAGACACTAGTCCTTCAGTATTATACCCAAGGAATTCAGGGTGGGCTTGGAGGGCAGAGGAGAAGTTAGGGAATCCCTGACAGCTTTATGGCTTTGAATACCATTCTGTTTCTTTTCTACTCTAACCTTTCCAAATATCTCTGAGAATCATGTCTTTTCATTGTGGTTATACTATTATACTTAGCCAAAAGAGAACTTTCTGGAAGCATATTGCTCTGTGTGTGTGTGTGTGTGTGTGTGTGTGTTAGAGAGAGAGAGAGAGAGAGGGAGAGAGAGGGAGAGAGAGAGAGAGAGATCATGATATGAAATGGGTGACTTAAAGCAATGATTGATGATTTTAAACTATAACAAACATTCTAAACATTACTCAACAATGCATCCTCTGCACTTTAAAGAATATTTGGCCAATACTTCCCAAGTATTTAAAGTATTAAAAGTATTTAACACTTATAAATAATACTTATAAAGTATTATAAGTATTTAAGTATTTAAAGTATTTTTTATCCCATGGCAATTTCTTCTATTTATCTTTAATTTTGAATATATATGTGTATATATATATATATATATACATATATTTGTATATATGTGAGTTGAGGAAATAACTAAATGGCATTAGGAGCCAAGTATGAGAATTGATTACATAGAATTGAAAATATTTGGTCTCAAAGACATGTGAGTATAGAATACATGTGGTTTGCTCATGTAGTTTGTAACTAGAAATCTCTGTATAATGTGATATGAATATAAGTCAGTATTACCATTTCCCTTTCTTTATAATTCCAACCTCTGCTTTACATAGTGATGAAACTTCAGGTATATTGTTGTATTGCTGCTCATCAAAGTGCCACTTTTAGAAGATTGTACTTGAAGCATTTTTAAATAGCACTAGAAAGACTCTACCATGCCACAGAAAAGCTTTTCCCTACGCTAAGTGTACATTTAATCAACATTAGGCAATTACAGCTGTACTAGAAGTCCTTCACCCTCGATTTTGTGGCAGGAACTTTGTCTAGGATAAAACTATCATAAGTAGAGGTAATTTGAAATTCTTCCTCCTTTTATTTATATCAGGATGAGGCAGTTTGAGTGGGGGGTGTATACTCATCTTTTCTAATTGAGGAAATCTATTCTAAACTTCAAGTTACCAGGTAACTTGTAAAATATCTAGCAATTAAAAACATGATACAGTTTCTTAGTCATTGTTTTGTGCTATTCAAATAGTCTTGTTTGATATGTTGATTAAGATGTTGTTTTGAGGTTTATTACCCAACTTGAAGAACCCCAAACTTAATGATTCTCTCACATACTTTGTGCCCTTAGAAAAATTTTGCATCTGTGTATGTGTATTTTTATAAAGCTGCTTTTAAAATGTATTGTTGTCCTTATATTTTTTCATGCTCCCTTCACTTGGTACTGTATTCCGCCTGTCTGTCATGCAGTTTGGCCAACCCATTTCTGGAAAAAAGAAGTTCTCTTTCAGTAGTCATAGTGAAAACCCAGATTAGGGTACACATACCTTTGTTTGGCTTCCCAGTTATCACTCCAGTAGCACTGTGTTTCAATGATTTACAAATTATTCTTTCACTTACTTCAGATAATGATACTGTTAGATCGTTAATATTGACCTGACAGAAGACAGGCTCAGCCTTCCAACTGATGAGCTGTGCAGACTGTGAAGGCTAACACAGCCTTAATCTAAAATCATGGGTCCCCACTGAGGGCGGGAGCAGTTTCTCTGAACTTACACAGATCATGTCACTATTGAAGTCACGATTTTTTGTGTTGGAGTGCCTATGACAGAGAGGTACACGGCCAAACATGTACTTTATCCAGAAGGTGTTGTCAAAGAAAGTAATCAATCTGAAAACTTCTGGTATAGGAGATTATTAAAGAAACTGGGGAAATTGGCTTGGAAATAGGAAGAGACACCTCAAGGAAGAAATGTTAGCAGTTTTTCTTTATTTGAAGAGCTGTTTTCCATTCAGAAAAGAATAGAATGTTTCTGTACTCAATATAAGAGACTGTAATGAGAACTATAAGTTAGTTTGGAAAATATTTCTAACCCCTAGCTAAAGGTCTAATAAATTGGGTGAAAATAACAAAACAAGGAGACAGCATGCTCTATACCTGGCTAAGTGAAAGAAACCGTTGGATGTTCGGTGATAGGAAACATGGCTTTTGTAATCTTACATGGACCTAACCTTCAAGAAGATTACAGTTTAATAATGAAAATAATCATTTTTGTAGCTCTAATGGAAAGTAAGAAATAATGTTTAATTTTACTGATAAGGCCCTGTGCGACATAGAGGAGAAAAAGATGACTTTGAGTAGATAAATGCCTGCCTCTCTCTTACAGCATAAATTAGTATCATGTATATGATTACTAGGATTGTTTGCTTAGAAGAAAATGTGGAGAATCAAGGAGAATGATGGAGGGGGTGAATTCAGCTATGATATATTATAAGAGCTTTTATAAATGTCACATTGTACCCCCAATGCAACAATAGTAAATAAATGAATAAATATTTACCTACTAGAAAACAAAAAAGAAAGGAAAAAAGATCTGAGACTCATTGATTTAAATTCTACCACTGGGATGTGGGAATGTTACTTAACTTCTGGGTCTCTGTTTCCTCACTGAAGAGAAAAAAAAATCAGAATATCTTTCATAATTAGCTAATAGAATTTTGTTAGGATCCAGCTGGATAATGTTTGTGGAAGGGCTTAAAGAACTCAGAAAGGCTGTGCAAATATTTAGTATTACTGTGACTTAAAATTTCGCCTAGCTTACTTTTTCTATATCTAGTCAGAATGAATGCTGATCTCTTAATTTAAAAAAAAATGCCCTCATAGATACTATGCAGTGTTTTTAAGACAAGAAATCCTTAATAATTTGCTCTTTATAAGCCTCTGCATTCTGCGTGTGTGTGTAGCAGGGTGTATGTGTGAAGAAAAGACAATGTTTGGGAAAACATTATTCTGGTTCCACAATTACAATCTACCATAAAGGAAAACTATTGAAGTGATGGCATTTATACACATATTTAACACACATACATTTCTTGTTAGTAGATATTTTATCATTGATTTTTAACATTGGAAGAACAAAGAGGCTGTTATCCTTAAAAATCCCAAAGAGATAATGTTGACAGGATTATATTGAAAAGATGACATTACATATAACTCTGTAGTTACATGGTCATTATTTAGCATTAGGTAACAAGTTTAAAAATCCACTTTGATAAAAACAAAATAGCTGGACCATAAAAACAGCAGAAGATAGTTCATTAAAACATATTCTGCAAGCCTGCCATAACTCTCTGCCCTTCTAAATCAGTGGTTCTCAACCTTGACTACACATTAAAATGACCTGGAGAGCATTAAAAATACCAATGCCCGGACTGTACCCCTAATCAATTAATTCATAACTTCTGGGGATGGAGGGGACTAGTTATCAGTATTTTTAAAGCTCCCAGGCAACTCCAACATGTACCAAGTTTGAGATCTGCTTCCTCATGTCTATCTGTAGTACCATATTGGATTTACAAACTGGAATGCTATTTTGGACTCATTCTTTGTCTCCTTTCTCTCTATTTAACCTTGCCTACTTCTGCAGATTCTTCTGTAGCTGTATTGGTTTGATCCTTACCATCCCCAGTAATGCTAGCCTAACCCAAGCATTAATTAGATTTAATATCTAGCTTTCTTCTTCCAGTTCTGCTTAAATTGTGTTACCAGACACTTTGAAACAACAGTTTTCCAAACAACTTTGTCATTTCACATAAGAGTCTACATTGCTTGGCATACTAGAATCCAATAATCCTTTTATAATCAAACTCTAGTTAAAAACAAACAAACAAACAAAAACCTTGCCCTCTGATTGCCTGTATTTCCCATTGCAGTACTTTACAAATGGAAGGAAATCAAAGAATCAGAAAGATGAGTTGTTTTTAAAGTTATTTCCTATAATCCTGAGAATCTCTGCACTGGTGGCTCTGGGGTATGGGCTGGGAAGAAAAGAGGAGGATATTGAACAAGAAGCATACTCGGACTCTTCTCCACCAATCCTTTTCTCTCCCTTTAGCCAGAGAACACAGCCATTCTGGTTTCTTAATATATTTGGGTTGTACTTAGCCTTCATTAGAACAGTCTCACAACTGCAAGAAACAAGGAGAAATTTTGAAAACCGCTGGTGGCTAATCCTCTCATTTCACAAGGAAGGAAACGAAGTCTCAAAGAGGTTAAGTGACTCATCCAAAGTCATACAGCTAAAATTTGCCCTTTGTTCATGCTACCGTGATCTCTCCACTCTCACTGAAAAATAAGAAGAAATGTCATGCTAGTACTTGACACAGGGACTTATAAATACAGGTGTTCAACAAATATTTGTTGAGTGAACATTTGAATGAATGCTATTTCATACTTTTCTGTTTTGTTCATATTGTTACCATTGATTTTTTAAAAAATCATTTCACCTGGTAAAAGCAGTCCTTTAATACAGATCTTATCCCACCCCTGCATCAAAATCTTTCCCTACACACACGACTATAAAGGAAACTTATTTCGTTATATTTAAAACCTTTAAAAACTCTCCCATATTCTAATTATTTTCTTGACATGTCTTTTCTCCATGACTAGGTTGATGCTTAAAATTTAGGGCATTGGCCACTTGTATCTTTGTCTCCTTCCAGCTTAGACAAAGCTTAATAAATAAATTAAAAATGCACCAGAATTAAATATCCCAAAATATGAAATCTGAATCTTTATTCAGCATAAAAAGTACTCTTTTGTTAAAGAATTAAACCAATGGAATTTTTATAGCCACAAAATTCCTTTCCCATTAAAATAAACTCACATCCTGACCTTTTTTAAGAAGAAAAAAAAAAAAAAAGCAAAGGATTGAAACAGAAAAAGAAAGTACATTAAATAATTTGGTTTCTGCCAGAATTTTTTCCTGAGGTTTCTGAGTACTCCTCGTCTCGGTCACTTAGCATACTAGCTCCTAAAACAAGGCCAATCTACAGCTTCATGGGAAAAACACTTGGGAAATGTCCAATCCAGTGCGAGCCAACTCAAATTTGCCTTCCTTGTTCAAAGCCACATTTTCTGGCTGGATCAGTTAGAATTTTCCTTTGAAGAAAAAAAGGGAATTTCTGGATTGGTTTCAGACTCTTTTATTCACAGCAGTCATGTGAGCATTCTCCACACAATTCTTAAGCCAGTAGGAAAAGTGATTCATCATTTACCCTGGAAAAGTATCCAAATATCTGTTGTGCCCCTTAAAAATTTACACTTTGATGAGCTTCCCAGTCTATGACTATCTTCTCCCTTAGATTTAAAATTCTACATGTGCACAAATAACCAAAGATTTGGGAACATATTTGGCCTTCATCCTGCTCCAAAAGTGTGCCAGGCTTAGAGTCATTACATATCCCTTTAACTTGTATATGTTTCTCTTTTAAGGAATTACTTTTTTAAAAAAGTTAAGTTTATAAACATATTGTAAAAAGGAGAGAGAAAAACTGTTCCCTCCTTTGTAAAGTTAGGAGTTTAAACTACGGAATCCCCAAAGCCTAGATGCTAAGATTCTGTCACCTGCAGCTAGAACATTTAGAATTCTTGATATTATTTGCTGTGATACAGGATCCTTTCCATTCATTTACTCACATTCATGTAGTTGTTATTTCAACAACTATCTTTATCTCCCTCCCTCAGCAAAGTAATAAAATCCTCAAGAAAATGGTCTTAATGTTAGACTTGTATTTGAGTTCTAAAACTTAACTGTGGTATGAACATGGACAAGTTACTTAACTTCTCTGGATGTCAGTTTTATAATCTGTAAAGTGGTGGTTAATCTGAATCTTGAAGAATGTATTGGCAGTTGCCAAATGATAGGGTGTAAGGTAACAAGGAGAAAGAGCAGCGGTACTAATGCATAGAAACAGGAAGAATGGTATAATGTAAGAACAGGCTAGTCCCATGCTTGTAGTGGTGGGGGTGGGGTGGGAAATGAGATTGGGCTCTTCTGTGTCCTCCTGCTCCCTTCACTGTCCTCCCAGAGCACTTTCTCTTGCTAAAGAAAATTGAGGTCACCCCAGAATGGGAGTCAAGAGGTACTTGATAGCTGGTAGGAGTCCAGTAGTAGTAAGTAAGGTCCTGTTCTTGGTTTTTGGGACATTACCACAAGTAGAAGAATTCTTCCATAGCAAGAATCTCAAATATGATGAAAACCCTCAGAGGGTAGAAGAGAAATGGTCTTAAAACACCGGGCAGAAAAACAAAAGGAGCCAGATGTTATATTAAGTGAGACTTCTGAGCCTTCATTTTGGAGATTCATTATGAAGTTTAATGGGAGTGCTCAATTCTGTCTTCTTACTTTTATACTTACTATCTATGTTGTGTCCCAAAGAGCAAACAAATTTGGGAAAGCATTCTTGAAACCTAAGGAATGAATTCCCATTGAGTAAACATGTTTTAGGTGAAATGAAGAGGCAGTGTAGTATAGTGGAGTCATGCCACACTATACCTTAGACTTGGGATACCTAGAGTCTGAAATTAATTCTTCTATTGACCTTTTGTAAATGATGTACCTCAGACGTTGAATGTGTCAGGTGAAGGCCATGTTCCAGACAATGTAGAAGTTGATTCCAGTTCTTAAGTTCTGCTATTCAAGGTTTCTAAAATGGAACTTCTAAAACAAACTTCTAAGTAGCCACAATCAAGTGTTTGAAGGACAAGTTATTCCAGATAAATTCAATTTTCTTTCATGGTAAAATGACAAGCCATGTATTGTGTGTGAGAAGAAGTAGGTAGGGGGAAAATAAATGGCATCTCAAGCCTCATAGGATGTCACCAGTGACCTGGTCATAAAATTGAGGCTGCATTATTGTTGGGTGGATTCCCACCCTCTAAAGAGCTGCTACCACCTTGTAGGCAGTCAGCCATGATTTTCTTCTACCTAGAAGGGTATCCCAAGGACAGCTTCCATGTTTCAGGGTGACCAGTGTTCCTTGTAAAGGTATCTATCTAGTTATGCTCACAGGACTTTTTGATGAATATCATCTTTTTGATCTTAATGTTAGTATTTCCTCCAGTACTAGCCACTCAACCATAAATTTGCTCAAACACAGTAATTCTAATTGAGTCAATTAACAAGAAAGTCTGAGCAGCTCTTATATTCTGGAGGAGTTTAGGAAGATATGACACCTTAAAATACTCTGGTATTCTGGATGGGATTCTGGGAAAGAAAAGGAACATTGAGGAAGTTTGAATAAAATGTAAACTTTAGTTGGTCATGATGTATAAAAATTGTTTCATTTTGGGGGACAAATGCATCATACCAAAGTAATCTGGGAAACTGGATGTAGAATATGAAGAAATTGTCTTATTTTTCCAACTTTACTCTAAACGTAAAACAATTTTAAGAGTCAGGCACTCTCCTCCTTGCACACTAACAAATACCATTGCCTTATTCAGTATACATATGTCTTATTTTGGCTACCCCTATCTAGAAAGATGAGGTATATAGAAAAGACCAGTACAACTAAAAGAAGCTGAAAGAGGTGAAAAAGTCTAAATTAATTAAATTAATCTGGCTTAACAAAGAAAACAGTATGTGGAGGGAGGGTTCTGAAAATTATTTTCAACTTTATGAAAGACTTTTCACAATGTTGCTGAATTAAAGATAAGAAAAAGAGGAAATGGGCTTGAATTATATACAAATAGAATATAATTTAGTAAAATTGATTTAATATCAGAACAGCTTGATAAAACTAAAGCCAAATGTGGGGAATTATATTTTAAAAGAAAATCCTCCACTGTCCAGTACACTAGTCACTAGCCAAATGTGACTATTGAAATTTAAGTTTTACTCAAAACAAGAAAGATTTTGATCCTCATTTGCAGTAGCTACATTTGAAGTTCTCACTAGACACTTGTGGCTAGTACCTACTATATTGAACAGAACAAATTGAGAACATTTCCATTATCACAGCGAATTCTTTTGAATAGCTTTGTTTCCATGATAATTGAGGTGTCAGTGTCATTATGTTGTTTGAGATAAAATTGCTAATATTTGAATTTGGATATTATGTTTACTTATTTGCATGTCTTAAGTGTAAACCCACAGAAATCCAAACAAAATTTTGATACATTAGAGTTTTCTGATTCATTTTATTTCCAGTTCCATGCAGAGAATAAGCCATACCATCTTTGAGGTAGGTAAGACTCTGGCAGAGCTGTGTCATTCTGCACACTTGATGGTTCACATCTTTCTTAAGACAGATGTGTTCAAGTATAGCTGCAAAAGTCAACAAGGATGTCGTTGCTACCAACAAAGGTTAGCACCTAAGCAGAGAAGGTGACATTGTCAGAATTTGAGTAATATCTCTCCCTCCTTCCACAAAACTGTTTTCCTTTGGTTGTAAATATGCTATGAGATTCTGTCTTTATAAATATGTCCTTACATAAATACTTGGATTGTAAATTCTTTTTTATATTATAACCTATGAAATTTTCATTTCTGAATATCATCTAAATGGGATAAAGGTGTTTATCTTAGATAGTTGGGGCTAAGGGCTTTCAAAAGGATGACTACAAGTACTGTTCAAATATGTCTCAAGCTAACAAATGGGTTTGGCTTTCTTATAAACAAAGTTGAGTATTTATTTTTTAAAGCAAGTTTAACCCTGGAGTTGATGTCATCTTCAAAATGTAGAATGACTTAATTTTCAGATTTCCTGGTAGTTGATACAAAGTAAAGTAACAAAGTAATTTCTTTAAAATATTCCTGGACATCTTTCACCTTTACTTTAGTTTTTTGTAAGCCTAACAGGGATGACACGAATTAGAACAACGCTATGTTTCTCTGACCAAGATGTGCACATCTAAAATGTGGAACCCATGAGAATCTATTTTTTGGTACCAGGGACCAAACTCAGGACTTTGGACATGGAAGATAAGTAAGTGCTTTACAAAGAGTTGCATCCCTAACTCTTGGTTTTTCGAGATAGAGTTTCTATGTGCAGCCTAGGCTGGTTTTGAAATTGTGATCCACCTTCCTCTGCCTCCCAAATGCTGGGATTACAAGCATTCCCCATCCCAGCCCCATTTCACAGAGTTGGGGGAATTTTTTGGCAACACTGGGGGTTGAATTCAGGGTTTGAACATGTTTGACAAGTGCTTTACTTCTTGAGCCACAAAAAAATGGGAGGAGCCCTTTTTGCTTTGGCTATTTTTGAGATAGGGTTTCACTTTATGCCCATGCCAGCCTGAACTGAAATCCTATTTATGCTTCCTGAATAGCTGGGATGATAGGCATGCTCCACCATACCCATTAGTTAAGATGGAGTCTTCTGAACTTTTTTGCCAGAGCTAGCCTTGAACTGTGATCCTCCCAATCTCTGCCTCAGAGTAGATAAGATTACAAGCTTGAGCCACTATGCTCTGCTGCAAATTTTTAATTATATCTTTTTTTAATATGGAATGCTTACAAATTTGCATGTCATCCTTGTGCAAAGGCCACACATATGTGCTGCCAAAGTGAACCCAAATTCTACCTTTCACTTTAATGATAAATTGAAAAACTATTTTATAGGAATAAATAAAAGAGTTCTGTTGATAGGAAAAATATCCCCTGTCCACCTCGTGTCCTCTCCATAAAAGTGGCAGAGTTACCATACAATTGAGAAGAGGAGACTGACATAGATGAGCAAAACAATACAAGACATTCAAGCACAAGATCTTGGCAATACCAGAAACACAGGTGTTAAGTATGCAGACATATGGATATGGAGGTATTCAACTCTTATTTAAGTCTGGGTCAGCAGTTCTCTAGCCGTTGTAATCATCAGAATCTCCCACAAACCTTATTAAAATGCAGATTTCTGGGCTCCATTCCAGAATTTCTGGATAAGTAGACCTTGGATAGGGTTCTAGAATTTGCATTTCTAACAAGTGCTTCTTTGATGCTGTTGGTGTTGGTCCAGGGGATACACTTTGAGAACCACTAGTCTATAGTTAGAATTTCTAGAGTGCAAGTAGATAGGTTCACACCTTCCTTGCATGCATGATGTCACAAGCTCGAGAGTGTTACCGTCCCTACTGTGAGTCAGATTCTACAAAAGAAGAACAAACACAAGCACACTCTCTAAATTCAAACATAGTGCTTGGAAGCAAAGAATACAGAAAAGTGAAAAAATTGGAGTTTATTTAGCCCCTATTATATTCATTTCCATTAATATTACTTCAGATCTTTTGGACCTGTAGGAAGAGACTATATTAACCCAAATGTAGCATTATAAAAATTTCCTTGACTATATAATTTTCTAAAATTTAATCTAAAACACTTTTATAGGTAAAGTCTTGAAGGTGAACATGTATTATAGTTATTCCTAATGGGTCATATTTAAAAGCTGCTATATAGATCCATTAGGATTAGTGGATTTTAACCAAAGACTCAGGTTATCCATCTGTGTTCCATGAGCCGACTCTGTACTTCACAGAAATCCATTTAAATACTCAATGCCTCACTTTCTCTAGCTGTGAGAAGAGAGGTCATTGCACTCTTAGTTGTTTATTTTGTCAGAAATGCTGTGAAGAGCAATTATACATGGAGATCATGCAACTCTTTGGAAGAAGCAGACACTAAAGAGATCCAAAGAACTGCATGGTCATTTTCAGATATTTAATATCCTCTGGAATTCCTTACATTTACAGCCAGTTTTACTTATATAATAATTTAAATATTATTCAACCTTTTGACACTGTTCATAATTTTCACCACAGACATAAATCATTTCCATTAAACAATTGCCTACATTATTGTAAGCAATTTGCCACTTTAATTTCACTGAAAACAACTTCAGGCCAGAATTATCTTTATCCGTAGTTTTCACTATATAAACTCTGAAGGTTGGAAATTCCAGAAAGAGCATTTCTAGAATGTCACAAATAAAGGAGAAGTTATGAAATGTGCCATTACCCCTGTAGTAAATCTCTATAAATAAAAAAAAATGTGGGAAAAAAACACCAAGAAAAATAATATATTAGTTGGAACAAAGCATAAATATGAAAAGCTCTTCCCTCCAACCTGCAAGAGGTACTGAATTGAGTTAGTAAAATTAAATCTATCGATCTCTAAGGTACCTACAATTGCACATACATACAGTATAAGGTAAAGGAGGTGGGTACTGAGAGAGAAGCCAGGATCCTAGTTTTGTGCTTACTAGCTGTGAATTCACCTATTCATTTTATAATATCAAGTACCTCCTGTGCACCAGAAGATAATAATGATGATAATTTTATTCATACTCTATTAAAATATATTAAATGTTAACTATGTAGAAGACATGGTTTGATCCTATTACAAGCACTATTGCATCTAACTATCCTACATTTTATAGAACAGATACATAACAGATGGGGAAACTGATGTTAGGATATGGTTAAGCAACTGTTTCGTTGTTACTTCTAGAAAACTGCTGTAACTGCAGACTTTTCCTCCAACCTGGGCTTATTTGGCTCTAGATGCTAAGCTCTTTTTTTTTTTTTTTTTCTTTTTTCTTTTATTATTCATATGTGCATACAAGGCTTGGTTCATTTCTCCCCCCTGCCCCCACCCCCTCCCTTACCACCCACTCCACCCTCTCCCACTCCCCCCCTCAATACCCAGCAGAAACTATTTTGCCCTTATCTCTAATTTTGTTGTAGAGAGAGTATAAGCAATAATAGGAAGGAACAAGGGTTTTTGCTGGTTGAGATAAGGATAGCTATACAGGGCATTGACTCACATTGATTTCCTGTGCGTGGGTGTTACCTTCTAGGTTAATTCTTTTTGATCTAACCTTTTCTCTAGTTCCTGGTCCCCTTTTCCTATTGGCCTCAGTTGCTTTAAGGTATCTGCTTTAGTTTCTCTGCATTAAGGGCAACAAATGCTAGCTAATTTTTTAGGTGTCTTACCTATCCTCACCCCTCCCTTGTGTGCTCTCGCTTTTATCATGTGCTCATAGTCCAATCCCCTTGTTGTGTTTGCCCTTGATCTAATGTCCACATATGAGGGAGAACATACGATTTTTGGTCTTTTGAGCCAGGCTAACCTCACTCAGAATGATGTTCTCCAATTCCATCCATTTACCAGCGAATGATAACATTTCATTCTTCTTCATGGCTGCATAAAATTCCATTGTGTATAGATACCACATTTTCTTAATCCATTCGTCAGTGCTGGGACATCTTGGCTGTTTCCATAACTTGGCTATTGTGAATAGTGCCGCAATAAACGTGGATGTGCAGGTGCCTCTGGAGTAACAGTCTTTTGGGTATATCCCCAAGAGTGGTATTGCTGGATCAAATGGTAGATCGATGTCCAGCTTTTTAAGTAGCGTCCAAATTTTTTTCCAGAGTGGTTGTACTAGTCTACATTCCCACCAACAGTGTAAGAGGGTTCCTTTTTCCCCGCATCCTCGCCAACACCTGTTGTTGGTGGTGTTGCTGATGATGGCTATTCTAACAGGGGTGAGGTGGAATCTTAGTGTGGTTTTAATTTAGATTTCCTTTATTGCTAGAGATGGTGAGCATTTTTTCATGTGTTTTCTGGCCATTTGAATTTCTTCTTTTGAGAAAGTTCTGTTTAGTTCACATGCCCATTTCTTTACTGGTTCATTAGTTTTGGGAGAATTTAGTTTTTTAAGTTCCCTATATATTCTGGTTATCAGTCCTTTGTCTGATGTATAATTGGCAAATATTTTCTCCCACTCTGTGGGTGTTCTCTTCAGTTTAGAGACCATTTCTTTTGATGAACAGAAGCTTTTTAGTTTTATGAGGTCCCATTTATCTATGCTATCTCTTAGTTGCTGTGCTGCTGGGGTTTCATTGAGAAAGTTCTTACCTATACCTACTAACTCCAGAGTATTTCCTACTCTTTCTTGTATCAACTTAAGAGTTTGGGGTCTGATATTAAGATCCTTGATCCATTTTGAGTTAATCTTGGTATAGGGTGATATACATGGATCTAGTTTCAGTTTTTTGCAGACTGCTAACCAGTTTTCCCAGCAGTTTTTGTTGAAGAGGCTGCTATTTCTCCATCGTATATTTTTAGCTCCTTTGTCAAAGATAAGTTGCTCATAGTTGTGTGGCTTCATATCTGGATCCTCTATTCTGTTCCACTGGTCTTCATGTCTGTTTTTGTGCCAGTACCATGCTGTTTTTATTGTTATTGCTTTGTAATATAGTTTGAAGTCAGGTATTGTGATACCTCCTGCATTGTTCTTTTGACTGAGTATTGCCTTGGCTATTCGTGGCCTCTTGTGTTTCCATATAAATTTCACAGTAGATTTTTCAATCTCTTTAATGAATGTCATTGGAATTTTGATGGGAATTGCATTAAACATGTAGATTACTTTGGGGAGTATCGACATTTTTACTATGTTGATTCTACCAATCCATGAGCATGGGAGATCTCTCCACTTTCTATAGTCTTCCTCAATCTCTTTCTTCAGAAGTGTATAGTTTTCCTTGCAGAGGTCTTTCACATCTTTTGTTAGGTTTACACCTAGGTATTTGATTTTTTTTGAGGCTATTGTAAATGGAATTGTTTTCATACATTCTTTTTCCGTTTGCTCATTGTTAGTGTATAGAAATGTTAATGATTTTTCTATGTTGATTTTATATCCTGCTACTTTGCTATAGCTATTGATGATGTCTAGAAGCTTCTGAGTAGAGTTTTTTGGGTCTTTAAGGTATAGGATCATGTCGTCTGCAAATAGGGATAACTACTGAGCTACATTGCCATTATACTACAATGTGCAGGGCCTTGAAAGCACAATGAAGAAAAAAGCAGACCTGCTCTAGGAACCATGCAACTTCAGTGTCTTCTTTGCAGATTGAAGTAAGTTGGTATGGTGTGACTTTGTTACTAGATCTTTCATAAATCCCAGGCAATTAAATGAAGGCTTTAATGTAACTAGTACATGGAATTGGCAGAGTAAATTTTGTATGTTTTTACTCCTTGGGACATGCATTATAACTTTGCATAGCTTACTGAACTTGAGCTCATGCACTGAAATCTGGGGATTAGGCACAATCTAGGATAAAATAAAGAGAAAAATGGACTATGCTTATATTTGTGGCTTAAATTTTTCCTTGTCCAGAAGAGAATCAGCTGTCAGATTCAACTTATTATAGGAAACCATAGAAATGAAGTTTGTTTCTAAAGCTTTGTTCCCTCAGGGACCCTATGTCTCACCCAAGTTCATTTCCATTTGAAGAAATACTTAAGTGAATCCCACATCCCAAAGAGGATGTTTATTTACACTTTGCAGATCCAGTTCTGTAGCTTGACACTTAGGACAAATTAATTCTCATGCTGACTACTCAAATCTCTTGTAGCTGAGGAACTTCTTTTTGTTTTAAATAATCCTTCTCATCATGAACTGCTTATTTCCTGTCCTCAACTCACATTTATATTTTCCAATCAAAATTTCTAACCAGTTGTGTGTTGGCATTTAAAATACATCAGGAATGTAAAATCTAATTTTGTGGTCCCCTTTTACACTTTGTATACTCTTTCCTCTTTGGGAAGATACAGAAATGACGATTTAAAACAAATTAGAGTGAACCTAATAAATCTTAATTCAAAGAAATGTGCAAAATGAGAGAGCTAAAACAGCTTATAAAACAAGTTGCAGTTTTTCCAAAAATAAGTGCTTGGTGTGAAAAAGGTTAGTCTTTAACTGATAAGTACAGACATAAAAATTGTAAATATTAATGGGGTAGCATGTAATGTTTTGATTTTTTTCATAGATTATCAATCAGAGTACTTTATCCTGTAAACCTGTGCCTCAATCTCATTCTTTAATAACAGTTTTCTTAAGTTATGATAGAACCATATGACATGCATAATATCTTATTTCCATAGTAAATTTCCATGATAAATCTTAGCAAGAAAATTAAGGATTCTCTTAGCAAAACCAGTGAAGTAGAATTAAAAAATAATAATAATAATTGCTACATTAAAACCATGGCAATAACTTCAGTTATCTCATTGTTATATAATTTTCTAGTTCTACATTATGGTTGAAGAATAGGGGAAAAAAAAGAGGAAAATCACTCTGACCTGGGAACTAACACAATAGATCTTGAGGAACTTCAAAGTAGAACAATTATCTCAGCAACAGGAGTGACTTGACATCCCTTTGTTAGCCATTTATGACACATGTGTAAGACTTTGACATTAATTTAGAAACTGGCATTTCTAGAGTCTTGCCATATTGCCAGGATATTTCTTTCTCAATAATATATTGATTATATTATCGTAATGAGTTGGCCAGTGACTCACAGTTCCAAAGAAATTATACTAAATTCATCTGAGAGCAGTAATGATGAAAACTCCAGAATTATTAAGCACATGCTTCATACCCTTGTCATGTTAACACTCACCTATTTGGTTAATTGCTATCAGCCCAAGATTTTTAATGTGAATAGGAAGCATTGACTAATTCTTTGATGTTATGTGCTACTTAACACATCTATGAATGCTCAAAATGTAGTAAAAGATCTTTCACAGTTACAAAAGCTGTAATAAGATGTAGGTAAGGGAAATTTTGATTTTTTATTTCCTGTTATAGGTGCTCAGTTTTGGAAACTAAATGGCCAATTTTGGCAGTTACCTTTAAGTTACTAATATGTTAACTCACCACAGACAGGTGAGAATTAGCTTTGTTATGACGAAATCTACCATTGTTTTTCTTAAACTATGAAACAAACCATAAAGTGGTTTGTAATAAACTATAACTGTGTGAAGCTCTGAGTTCATAGTATGCACGCATCTCACATTAATTCTTGTTTGGCATGTATTTTTCTGGTCATAGGTCCCCTTTCTATAAGTTGTGCTTGTGGTGGTATGTAGCATATGTGATAGTATTGCTGTAAATCTAGCAGTCTCCAATATGTGTCTCTCTTCATCCTCATTAAATGGTTAATATGCAGTGGAGGCTGATTCTTTCTTATCTATACTTCCTTCCCTACCTCCCATCCCCCCACGGTCTCCTGTGCTTAACCCACCTCAACTGTGCTACACAGTGGATATCTGCTAGTTTCCAGGGTATAGAAGAATGGATGGTGGCAGTTAGCAGAGCTTATATACCACTTTTTCAGCACTCAGTGTCACATCTCAGAGAATTGTAAGATGGTGCAATAGCTTATAAAATACTGTTTGCCACGTCATGCCAGCTGGATAACTGATGCAAATCATCATATCATATAGGAGTTCCTATTCTAGGCTGATCTTGATGTTGTGGTTGGTGAAGTATTACTGATGATTCTAAAATAAACCAATTGCATTGTCTAAAAAGGATCTTGAAAAATAAACAGAACTACAGGTGGTAATTTTGTAATAAAGGCAAGAAATCTGTTTGCCAAATGTGTTTTACTGTATTGTGCACATATATCAGAAGCACATTAGGTCATGTGTTCAGTGTACTTCAAGGAATGCATTAAGTGAATGAAAATACTTTATTCATAAATGATAAATACACATTGTGTACACATTTAAAAGCTAAACCTTAAAATTTTATCAATAAGCTAAATAACAATGTGAAAAGTGACACACAAAACTAGTAAAAATAGAATATGAAACAGTTTAAATAAAAACAAATAGGCCTGGACTCAAACCTATGTTCCTGTAACACTGCACATTATTTAATGACAACATTGCACTATATACTTACCAGTAACTTTAGTTAGATTGTTATTTTCAACTTCTTAGGCACTAGTTTTTATGTTGTGGTGGTTTTGTTTGTTTTTTTGCTTCTAAACAATCAAGACCCATTTTAAAGACTCCTCTAACTCTGTTATTCTCAGCCAAAGTTGTCCATCATGTTACATGTAGCAATATTAACACTGTATCTTTAATATGTTTGACATAATGCTTTGTGGCAGCTAAAATTTAAAAAGGATCACATTTATTTTAGTGTAATTATAAAATTACTGTGGTGCACCCAAGCGTATCACTCTAGTTTTGTGAAAGCTGAGCTTTGCTGTCTATCTGAATTCCTTTTTTGCACATTTTTCTATATAATAAGAGAACATAAATCTTGTGATATTTCCTTCTATTTTTTATTATGTGTTCCATTGATGTTCAAAATATTTGAACATCTTTTGCTTCCTATAATACCATCAATACTTCCATTCACATTGTAGGTTATGAATGGGAACTTAAGTTAGCTTCTTCCATTAAATTATGTTGTAAGGATAATCATTTGTAATCACAGAAGTCATCAGCAATTTGAAAAGAATAAAGGACATTTCACTACAAGAGAAGTATAGGCGGACATCTTAATGTATATTACTTTTGTTTCTTTGGGAGTTTTCTCAGAAGTTTATGAGTTGTAAAATTTTTGTCATCTCTTTTGAAGAAAGCTACAATAACATTTTGATATAGAATTTGTCAAAAGAAATAGTTTTATGCAGGTTTGCTATGACTGACAGTTTGATTATAGAATGTGCCATTCCACTTTACCTTCAACATACAGATTTTAAAATGGATTTTCTTTCCAATACATAAATATAACAATTAGAGTTTTATTCAAACAAAAATATGTATAAAGTTAAATGCATATTTCATATTTTATATAAGGATATAGACGTCCTAATAAAGATAGACATATATTCTTATTTCTTGGTTACTAAAAGCTAAAGTGAATGTTTAGTTGTTATTAACTTTTTGGATTCATAAGAAATGTACCCTACATTTTGACTGATATTTGACCAGCCATTTTTTTTTTCAGTTCAAAAGTCACTTTCAAAAGAAGTGATTAAATTGATTTGTACTCAAAACAAGATGTTTTGAGTACACAAAGATGTGGGGTTGGGAGTATAGTTAATTTATAGTGGATGCTTAGCACACAGGAGGTCCTAGGTTCAATCCCCAGCACCAAAACAGACAAATGAAAAAAAAAAATAAAACCAAGATGAATCTCTTTCTTTATCTTAAAACATGTAACAGGAGGTTTTATTCTTTTTTCTTTTTTTTGTTAACTATGCTTCTATGAAATTTTTCCTAAAATCAATCCTAAATCCTTTCTGAGTTTTACTTCTTTTAGCCTTTGTTTTAACCAAAAGTAGAGGGAAAGAATTTTTTTATTACTGTATAATTTCTCCTCCCAAATTCTTCTGAATGGCTGTTATTCAATTCAAATCAGGTTTTCATTCTTTCACTGCTATCTCAACTCTTTGAATGGTCATCCAACTAACAAGTGTTCAGCTTGTTATCTTACATGAGCTTTCAGCAAAGCTCAACAGAGTTAACCACTGCCCTCTTCTTTACTAACTTTCTTCTCTTGGTTCTGTTGATCTGTTGACCATGATCTCCTTGGCTTTTTTGTTTGTTTGATTGGTTTGGTTGTTTGGTTCTCATAGCCCAATAAATAGTATAGATGTCTCTGGTTCTTCTTGTTTGAACTCTGTATGTTTGGGTGCTTCCCAAGGTTTGATCCTTCTTTATTAATCTATAAGCTGTTTCTAAATGCTTTCATCCAAACCCATGGTGTCTTTTAAATAACATTTATTTGGGTGCTGATGACTCTCAAGTTTCCTCTATCCATAATGTCCTTTAAGTTACCGTGTTCTTCATACTAAACACTTTCCTTACATGTCTAGTAGGCATCTATAAATTGAAGAGTCCAAATGAATAACTTAATTTAGTCTCCACAAACTTGCTTCTTTCCCAGACTTCCCTGTAAGAGTATATATCCCTACTGTCTACTCATTGCTAAAATCTTAATGCCCTAGCTTTCCTTGATTACAATTCCTCCCTCAGTCTGAGATGCTGCTAATTCATCAGAGCAGTAACTGTGCTCAGGGCTGAATGTGAGACATCTCCGTCATTCATGGATTACAAGAAGACTTTTCTAGCCATTTGAACTCATATAGACACCCAGTCATTCTGCATTCTGTTATCCCTGTATAATTTTCTGAATAAGGTCTTATCCTGAACAGATAATTTTTCTTGTTTGTTATTTGTGCAAAATTTTTAGGTTTTGTTTCTGTGGGAGACATTGAATAAAGTATCTGTTGAGTAAATGAATGTTTGCTTGTTTGTTTATTCATTCATTTATGATCATAAATACATATTGAGGGACTTCCATCTTCCAGGCTCTGTGCTGGAGATACAGAGGTGATTAAAGTGCCATTCCTGCCCTCCAGGGTTTCAGAGACTAATGTGGGAGGGAGGTCTGTGAACAATTACAGTACAGTGTGATGAATGCAACAGGCAGAGGCCGCCTGACATACATGAGTGAATTAGAGCAGGCTATGATTAGCTCTAACAGGAATGTGGAGTTTGTGGAATCTTAGTGGACTTCTGATTTACCTGAGTTTTAAAAGATGAATGGGTTTTTTCAAGGAAATGTCAGTAAAAGAATAGGGAATTCCATACTGAGATACTCAGATATGCCAAGGCACAGTGGTGTGTAGTACCTGTGTAATATCTGCAGATGCTTTTTTTTTTCAAAAGCATAAATTGTGAGTGGAAATGGAGGGAGTTGAGTGGAAATGGAGGCCATGGACAGAATATGCTGGATCTCCCACTAGGAAGCATAAATTTCCTCCAGTGGGTAAATAATAGATGCTAGAAGTTTTTAAGCAGATGGAAGATACATTTACATTTTAATTTGGAAAGTTTTTTGTTTTTTTATTTTGTTTTGTTTTTAAGGATAGTTTGGAGAAGGGATTTAAAAACAGGGAGAACAGTTAGGAGGGAACAGGTGAAGCAACAGATGAAGTCTTGATTGATGCAAACATGTCAGGAATGAAGAGAAGAATACATAGTTGAGAAAGAAGTTAGAAATGAAGTCTGTCGTACTGGTGAGTCTGTGTGAATAATTAGTGTCGTACTGGTGAGTCTGTGTGAATAATTTGCAGAGGCAAACGAGAGGAGATAGTGCCAGGGTTTCTATTTTTGGATACTGGGACTGTGGGGAGACATTAACCAAAAACAAAGGATGCAGAAAGGAGAACAGTTTCATATAGGAATAACATCCATTTTATAAATATGTATTGAAGGAATACCTCCATCTAGCCACTGTGCTTGAGACTCATTTTTATTGCTGTTTTGAAATGGATTTACTTTTATACTTATCAAGCTGGAAATTTTACAGGAATTCAGTGGGATATAAAATATAAGATATAAAGCATATCAAAATTTATGTTCAATGCCAATCTAATACTGGTTTTGCTTCTAACTGTGTGATTGTGGTACTTCTCTGAGTTTTCGGGTCCTCATTTCTATCATTCTTATATCAGAATTGGCTTATATTTTTGTTTCCAGAGATTGTTACCTTGATACTTTTAGCCTTTCCTAATGGATGTTGTATTTCAGGTCACAGGCCATTATATATGTACTAAAAGAATAATAGAATTCTAGATGTTGGGAGGAGATCATTTAAACCAGTTCTCTACTATCTGTCATCTTCAGGGTCAGCTGAGAAAACAGAGGTTCAGAGAGTTTGATTTGTTGATGGTACAGTAAGTTAATGTTGGAATAGGCATTAGAACTTAGAATTCTTGGCTTTTAGTATACAATTTTGACCTATCCCTGAAAATAGTGGTCTATTTTACCCTAAATTCAGACTCTTCTGTGGCCTAAAAGCCATATAACTTTGGGCAGTTAGTAGAGACAGATCCTCCTTTGTTGATTTGTCACCTCAATACATAAATTTTGTATGGTGAAGGGTAGCTTTGAGTAAGGGGGAAGACAAAGGCCTCTATCTCTCATCCTTTAGGAGTTTTATGTATGTTAGTATAACTCTTGATGACACTCCAGTGACTTGAGATTTGCTTGGGAGATACCTTACCCCCTTACTCTTTTCTGCATTCATATCCTTTCTATTAAACGCAGGCTTCAAAACCACACCAGACTGAGTAATATGTGATTGTAAAAGAAGGGGGTCAACTTCAGTTCTGACATATATTTGCACATCCCAGGGTTTTAAACAAACAAAATGAGTGTTCATTGCTGATTCATGTTTTTCTTTTAGTTCCCTTTCTGCTGTAGTCATGTGATGGGCACCATGGTGGCTTTCAACATATAATGCATTCTGGGTTCTCCTAAATCCTAAAGCACTTTATAAAAATAAAACCATAGGTCTCATTTTTCTGATGAAGAGAGCAAGCATAGAGAGGTTTTACAAAGTGATACAACAAATAAAGGAGGAAAAAGAATCCAGGATCATTTTTTTCACTCTCCATTAAATGATGCTCTCTCTTATGCTTTTCTGTTGTCAAAAGCCCTCTCTACATTCTGTATTGTTGGGTCATCATCTCCTATAGTTTGCACAATACGGTGTATTATGGATTGCTCACAAAGCAGCAGATATGAATTCTTTATAATGGATTTGTTCTTTTCAATTTTTTGTCATCTTTGGGCTTAATAGAAATAGTTCAGCATGTTATATTGTGTGATCTGTTCCTAAATAGATAAAAGATTTCTGTGTTTTGAAGGAAACATTTATATTGGTTAATTTGCTGCATTGCCTGCAGGAATGTTATTCTGTGGGAGGAAAACAACTGTTTCCTGACAAAAAACCTCTTTAACTCTGCTAGAAACTCTTATTTTAACAGTAGACTAAAGAGAAGTAATGCATAAACAGTTAAAGAGTGGTGTCTTCAAAAATGTTTACCGTCCCTTAGATAGAACATCTAAGATGGTGAGATACACATTTCTTTTCTTACAGGAAGATTACTCTTCCTTAATTCCCTTCCAATCCCTAAACCACAACAGTGTGGATGGAATAAGCATACAAATGTAAGCATTGGCATTGGATCTCTGCATATAGTTTCCTGCCTGCCCTTTGGAGAGACACCAGTCTGACTACAATACACAGAAGGTACACTTTCCTTTGAGAAGTGAAACACCATTGTCCACAATGTGCAAAAGACTGTGAAATTGAAAGTGTGTCCCTGGAGTGGATAAAAAATAATAGTGACAACTCACAACAGACTTTTGGCAAATAATCAATTATCCTCTGAATTACTACATAAAACTACAGTTCATCTTGGCAGCCCATTGGGGGAGGAGTAGATTGAGGATTTTTGCTGGTTTATTTCCAGGTTACTTTCAAGTAAACATCAACTGGCCATCATGCTGGTGTGATACAATCTTAGAGCTTACATAACCAGATCACTGCACTAACTGTGCAACAGCAAACTCATTCAAATAGAAATCTGTTGCCTGTTGCATCTTTAAGGTTATAGTGTTGATTCATTGCTTAATTTTTAAACCTGGAGTAACAGTTAAACTTCCCTAAAATTTAAAGACAAGTTCAGTGGATTTTGTTTTTTCTTTGCTGGGACAGCAGTATTTTATGAACCAGAGTTGAATCTATTTGGCCTACAGAACTGGAAACCATGGAAAGAAATAATGTTTTACTACTGACTGCCCATATGAATAAAATCAGTAGAAATTTAGACTTCTTTGGAAGAACACCTATGATTTTAAAATACTGGAAGAAAAGGCTGACAGCTGCCTGATTGAGATTTTGTGTCTAAAATTTTAGGTGAGCCACAAAATACATTTATTGGAATTTAGTAAACAATAAGCATTTCTGATAACTTTCCAGAAATGTAGGTCTATGGAAATATACAAAAGTATTCCTCATCTGTATAACTGGCAGAGTGTCATAGATGAGGTGACTTTGGTACACTCCTAAAGGAGAAACTATAGAAGAAGGAAATTGAAGAAGGATCTAAATTCTCATTGTCTTTGTTTACTTTTTTAAGTGAGAAAACACTTGTTTCTTTAAAATCTTAATCAGAATTAAGGTCCCCTTAATACAATATACTTGGGATCCATTCCTTTAGTTGATAAAACTATCTTCCTTTATGTAGTCAGTCCTGATTATACCCACCTTGTCCCCTACAACACACAGATACACATGCATGTGATTATAATTCCACCTATTTTATGGATAAGAATGAAGATACTAATTGCCTACAGACAGTAATGGGGTTTATCTAGTCATGTTTAGGTATTCAACCGTCTTTGTTATAGTTCACAGGGTCACTTTTTTCTACAGGTCAAAGGAAACTCTCTCTGTCTCTTTCTCTCTCTCTCTCTCTCTCGCTCTCATTCTCACTCTTGCTCTATGTATCTTAAATTCAGAATGGTTCTTCATTTACTCTTCAACAGTATACATACTCTTCATGTGTTCTGTATCCATTCTTTTAAAAAAAATTACTTAAAGGTAATCAATACATACCAAGAAAAGCAAGAAGATCAGGAGAAAATAGTTCAAATAGCACAAAGAAGTACACAGTGCAAATAAGTCTACATTTTCCCTAACTCATATTATCCAACCTCAGAGGTAACCGTTTTTCCCCCAAAGTTAAAGATCCCTTATATACACAAACATATATATGTGTTTATAATTATATGTCCTACATGGCATCAGGAAAGTGAAAGAATGTATGTATGTTATGTATATATGTATTTTCCTGGTTTACATAAATGCCCCACACTATGCACCAGGTTTGCTTGTTGTTCTTTTTCACTCTTGAGCTATTAGCAAAATTTCAGTCTCATTTGATTAGTCCACAGAAGCAAATTATTTGATGTGTTGCAATATGGGACACTGCATGAAATTAAGATTTGACTTGACTTGGCTCTTTCTCAACTTGTAAAGGATAGAATATTCTCCCATTGTATATGTAGGCATTACTAATTGATATGTTGTCAGCACTTCCATAAATATTTTTTAGTGTAGTGATTTTTCCCTTGAAACGTATGCTGTGACAATTCAGCACATTTCTCCATGTATTAGATCAGATGCCATCAGCAAGAAGAGACAGAAGCAACTCTTACTAGTTGTATCAATTCTCTCACACCTAAATTACATTATGTGGCAATAAATACTCTTATAAAAGTTTGGAATAATACAGTTTAACCATTTGTACTACCCAGAGACCTTGGAAAAACTCATAAATCTCTAAAAAGGGAGTTGACTCTTTACACAACTGACAGAAACTGTGATAAGTCACTTTTTCCTCTTAATGCTTTCACACACACAAAAAAACGTGTTGCATGTTCTCCTTCCTCCAGTGGTAACTTTCTTGCTCTAAGACATCACCATTGCACTTAAAAATTCTTAAGCTTATTTTTCATCCTACTGTTTTCATAACACAACTGATATTTGAGTTTTAGTACTGTACATAGTTGTTAGGCATACTGGCTATTAATGTGATAATATCTGATAATTTAGGGGAAGGAAAAAAGTTTCATATGATTTGTGCCACTCAATAAATAATGATAATCTCTTTACTATTTATTGCCAGAAATGCTTTAAAATTTAGCTATTTTTTTCCCTTTCCCAGAAGCCTGTAGACTTCTATCCTGTTATAATAGAAATCAAAATATTTCACAGACCACTTGAGACACTGTTCTGGGGTTAATGTGAGAAATGGGTTTTCACTAGATGAGACTTGGGTTTTGTTCACTGTCCAGAGATAGTTGCATTCCTAAACTCCTCATGGATTCTATCCGTAGCCCCCTACCACCAGGAGTTTCTGAATCCCATCTTCCAGTTCAGAAGAGTACCTGGTGTTGATTTTGTATGTAGAAATACATTTGGTAATTCACTTAAAAGAATGTCTTGTTTCTTTCTGAGGACAAAATTTTCTAGTAACTTAGGCTGGCCATTGGGATTAACAGTGCACATTTCAAATATCTTTCAGAGGCTCTTCCCAAAATATTTCTTGCTTGGCAATATTCTGATTTTCATCATCATGTTTACAAATTGTTAACAAAATGTTTACAAAATGTTAACTTGGGGCTTGGGGAAAATAATTTATTATTACTTTTTTAGATTATTTTTATAGTTACCATAGAATAAAAGAAATTTTAAACTTAGAGGGCTGGGTATAGGAGAGAATTCTTTGCGGATAGGTGATGCAGTTGTTTTGACTTCTTCCTGTGTGTGAAATCATGTGCTGGACACAAACTAAATGAATGTTCAAGGACACTCACAGCATAATATAATGAGGCGTGAAAGAATTGATACTTACAGAAAGTGTTGCTTCACTCTTTTCTCAATGATGGTATCTGAGGACAAGTGAGAGGAAAAAAATGGGGAACCATTTCCTGAGAAGATCTTTAATAACTTCAAGGAGCCCGTGTATCCTATAGCCAACCCTCCGAGGTTACTACACCTGAGTCCTAGTACTTGATCCGCCTGAACAGAGGTAAACATTCCAAAAGCAGGTCTGTGATTATTTCTTCTACCTTTTAAGAAATAATTTACCTACCACTAACAATGCTTTTCCTAAGAATAGGGAATATCTCCTTGCCAGAAGACAATTTATTTCTTCTCAGAAAGAGAGGAGTGGGATTTTTAATTTAAAAAAAAGTCTCAGTGCTGATGGTTTTCCTGTCCTTTTTCCCTCTTTGCTTTAATTAGTTCCTACAGTTCCTTGCCTCTCCAGAAACCACTGGATAGGCAAATAGTGTCATTCCATTACTCTCAGCATGTACATTTATAATAAATCTGGGAAAATGAACCCTAACTACAGCTTACGCTTCTTTCATAAACTTCCAAATCACAGTATTAAAATATGCATCTAAAACTTTTAGAATCTCAAACTGAATACATTCTGTACTATCTTGTCTGTTATATATTTGTGAAACCTTTTTGTTAAAATATGACCAACTCTCCTTCTTCCAACACTATTTGCCATGACCTACTAAAATGTGTAATATGTAACTCTGCTTCCCTCTTACCATTATAGTCTGCTCAAGTAAAAGAGCTCCTTGCTGGCTACATGTAGGCTTTTCTTAGTTATTGGAGTCTTCTCTTTTGTCTTATATGACTACTGTAGAACTCCTCTTGAATTTTTGGCTTTCTGTGAGCAACTTTGGAAGGACCTATCCAGATACACACACACACACACACACACACACACCCCACAACCCCACACCACACCACATACATACAACCTCCACTTGACATCCTGATCCTGATCTTTAACATACCCCAACATTATGAATGTTTGCCAATATTTTTTATGGAAATTTATCAATTTTCGCTTTCAGTCTAATCATTTGCTATTAGAGAGCTTATTGCATTATCCCTGCTAATTAAATATATTGAGAGTAAAGAGGTTTCCCAAAACAGAATTCTCTATGGCTTCAAATTGAACAGAATAAAAATTGATGGGGACTAGGGGAAAAGTAAGCTTTACGTCAACTTATCATTACATACAGTGTCTTTATGGGAAATAACATTCTTTTAGAACTTTCTCTCCTTTCATCTTCATAAAGAATGAATATGCCCTGGCATTCATGTGTGTATGTGTGTGTGTTCTTGGATTGTGGTGCAGTGGAGTCAGATTCTGTGGGAAAACAAAAGAAAAATAGAGGTTTCTTATTGTTTGCTTTCAGTCTATTCAACTTTAAAGATGGCCCTCTATTTTCCTTTTACAACCTGTATCTGCTTACCCATATACCTGCAGATCAATAAAGAGTGGTTATTTTTAAAGTATCTGTAGTAGCCAACAGCTGGAATCATGCCAGGCATTTTTACATTTTAAATTCTTCCTAGGCTCTAAAGGTAGATGAGGCCAACTTTCCTTTTGACTCAGCAGGCAAGTTTTACTATGATAAGCGTATTGCTATTTTTAAAAAGCTGCTCTTGACAATCTAACTCCAGAAAGCATTCCCACCCTGTGAAATCATAAAGAGGTGCCAGCTTCCTTATTGGTGAAATAGGAAAATAATGCTAGTTAGAAATAGTTTTAATCATTTGGCAGCATGGTTTCTGACTCACTAATAGATTTCTAACCCAAGCATTCTTGCTACATCTAGTGTCCCAGTTTTTCTTGATGGGGAGGTTGAAGTAGTAAAAAGTTTGGCTCATACAGCCACTCCAGGACTGGGACCTGATTTTCTCAGGTATATCTAAGGGGCCGGATGAGTTCTAGAACTTAGATGTTCTGAACAAGCACAAATGCAGCCTTTCAAGTTTTATGCTTTTATGAGATACTTTTGTGTTTTTCTCACTATTTCATTTTAATCAAAAGTTTCCCATCTAATCTAGCTCTGATTTAACCTGACATGTTTGCCTTAGAGCTTCTGGCTATTTCAAATTCATGGTGTCTAATAAACAGTGTAAGATGATCATTCATCCTTATCAAAGAAAAATTTATGGAGCTTTGCATTTGTCTCTGGATATCTCTCAGAGTCAGCAACTACAGGGTAATACTAACTAAGTAAGTAATAATCTCAAGATTTATTTATTTTGTAAATGAACAGACTTGAGGAGATATATTGTCAGTGCTAGTTATGCATTTGATTATTTGCAAAAAGAAACCTACTCATTCCTAATAAGTCACTTGATTCAAAATAGTGTTCTTAACTTTGATATAATTTGAATGGCTAAAAGAGTTGTTACAAAAGGTGTTGAAGAAGCAATGGAAGACTCCATAGATTAGCCCACTTATACTGTAAGTATCTTCAGAATATTAGTGAAACCTGGAATATCTTTTCTGCCTGGAACGTTTAGAGAAGGATTTATCTTTGCCAATCTCTCTCTCTCTCTCTCCTCATCCCTCTCTGGGTGTGTGGGTAGTGTAGTGGATGCTTCATTATAGTAGACATTATAATCATTAGAGCTTAAACCACATATTTGTCTCTGGGAAAACAAGGTGTGTGTGTGAGAGCAGGCATCAGACTCATGAATCTGTTCCAATACAACATATCAAAATGGATTTATCACTCATGAATTATAAAAATGTGATTATCTTTTCAGTGAGGAGGATGTGATTAGTGTCAAAAGCTGCTATTAGAACTTAATGGTGGAGGTTAGGAGCACAGAGAGAATGTGGTATATATAATGCTCCCAAACTGTATATTGTATTCCAGTGTCAACTGAAAACCTATCACAGGCTGTACAGTTGTTCTCACCCTTTTTCTGTTACAGCCCTAACTATATTATCTGATAATGTATTGCAATCTTGTCTCTATCATTGGACTTTGAGCTCCTTGAAGTTTTGAAAGTTTTCTCTGTATCTGTGGAACCAGGCAGAGATAGGTGCTTAATACATGCAAACTTTTCAAAATGAATGATTAGGAATAATTTGGGCTATCACCCATATCCAAAGTCATATGTTTTTTCAAATGATTGATACTTTAGCTTCAAAGAAGGTCATAAGACCCTGTATTTCCCAGCATGGAAAACATTTCTCAGAATAGAATAAAAAGTCTGTTGAGTGCATATGTATGAATGTATGCATGTGCACACACATATTTTGAGCACCAGTATGTTTTGCCATAAAATTCTTATGATAATAGAGATAGTAAGCTTTTATCAAAGGCCTCTGGTTCAGCTTCTTATCCTGGGCTGGAAAGGTTTCTACCATTTGTTGGTCTCCTACGGGTACTCTCCTTTGTCAACTAATAAAATATCTCCAACTTTGCCATGTTTTCATACTTTTAAAAGAAGAATGACTAAATAGGAGAACTTGTGAAAAATAATTAGAAGCTAGCTTACAACAGATGTTTATTTACTTGTTTTTCCATTTCCCCTTTACAAATGTACCCTAACCCATTTCACGCTCATTTTGGTATTTAGAAGTTGAATACAACACTGAGTTATACCCTAATTAATACTACCGAGATTGAAAGTGGGTCAGAGTCCCAACTACCCTAAACAAACAGTTAGCTAAAGTTCAGCATTGATGCTTTGAGGATTAGTGAAATCTTAATATGTCAACATCTCTAACAATAATGCATGTTTTCTTGATCCATTAGGTGCTAAGTATTGTACTAAAGGTACAGCCAAGTAGCATGAGGCTCTTGACTAAAAATGATTGCAATTAGAACTTAACAGGTAGTTTTGATAATTTTGATAAATCTGCTTTCAAATACAAATGATTATATCATATGCTAAATATTGCATGAAATCTATGATTTAGGATTGCAGCCTCTATGATAGTTCTAGAAATAGAATGAAACCAATGATAGGAAAGAGGAATAAAAGCAAATTAGTGTAATTATGTAGGAATATGCCTATTTCCCATTTTCCTCTAAATTCTCAAGATTATTCATAGGCCTTCATTCTTACCCATTCAAAATGAAACTTCTTGGAACTGCAGTTTTAGATCATCTTGTATTCCTATTAGCACTTTGCTCTAGTTTAGGAAGACATTTATACCAACTTAAGCCCATAATTAGAGATTTTTTTTAATGACATTAAACATAGACCTTTAAAAAATAAAACTCATTGCCTTTCTGTTGTTTTCAAAATAAAGAAGGAGGAAAAAAATAATCCAGTAAATTTCTGGTGCACATTTTTTTATTCACTTCCACAAAGATTCATTGGTTAGGGATGGAGTTGCCCTGAATAGATTAAGATGACATAAATATTTTAAAATCACATACTTAAAATGGATATCTTTCTGATACAAAACATTAGCAATATTTTGAAATATCAATGCCTTAAGGTAATCAATAAATCACAAAATAAGCTAAAACCATTATTTGGTTCTAAAATATAATTATATTGTCATATAATTTTACCTTTAACAGGAGCAATATATGAAACTTGAAATATAGCAAACTATTACCTTAAATTTGATATTCACAATACATTTTTTCTGCTTTTAAGGTCTTTTATCTGGTAGTTTATATCTTGATAGGAGGAAATAGTGCAAAAACCTCAAGAACTAGACTGAATATGTAGGACACTGTTCCTATTCTTATTTACATTCCAGTTTTAGTACCTAGTCCAAGACCTAAAATATGGTAAAAATAATTAGTATTTATTGAGCGCTTATTATGTATCAGTCATTGTCCTAAGCATATTATATGTATCGGCTTATTTAATCTTCAAAATCAGTCCTATAAGGTAGGCGCTACTCCAGAGTTTAGTCTGGCTCTAGAACTTGTCTCTCTCTTCATTGCTATAATACTCTAATGCCTGTATTTGACAAACTTCAAATGTAGATTGAATGAAAGAATGAGAGTGGGGAAACAAAGACCTACCATTCTCTATTAATGGCCACTACCTTAAGGTTTTCCAAAGACAGTGCAATGAAATAGAACACATGTTTACTGAAGCAAGATTGGCATGTGTATGTTTGAGAGACCATGCAGGAAGACAGCCATTTGAATGAGTTTAGACCTTTAAAAATTCCTTGAGGTCATTAGTGTGATCATCCAATATTTTTTAAGCTTATGGTGAGCCAGGTACCATTTTCCAAGAACCTGTCTTCAAGTTAATACAGGAAGTTCATGTGAAAGACCAATAAAAGCAGTGAGCCAAAGGAAGAAGAATTGATAAAAAACATGTATATATTTATATTCTATGGCAAAATCAATGAATATTTCTTTGCTCTCTAGTAATTGGTCAGTTCCTACATGCACTAAGTGTGTGAGCTTGTATTCTCCAACTTCTGCTATTTTAAACCTGTAAGCCGTAATGACAATTAGGATTGAATTTTAAAATAGAAGCAAGTGAAAACTATTCAGTAAATAAGCAAATTTTAAAGAAAAATATTGCTTTATAGAAGGTTCTTAGTGTGTTTGTGAGGTCAAGATAGGAGAGTGGGAATAATTCATAACTTCTTTTTGAACTAGCAAAATTGTATGAACTCTTTAGCAGAACATGTGCTTATTAACCCAAACAAGAATTTCAACAGTATAAATGTTTAAATTGAGATATTATGTTAATTTCTAAATTTGGGTGAGTGTATTTGCACACAAGCAATTCCTGAGTAGTCAAATTATCTAATTTTGTGGTAAAATAAACATTGTATAGAAAAAAATCCTATCCCTAAATAAAGTACACATTTTCTGGGTTCATTCTTAACATTTTTATTTGGTAAAAGTATGTGTCTGTGTGTGTTAATGGATTATGTGCCTGTTACCTTCTCTTGTAGCATGCTTTTTTCTGAATTGCTTGACACTAAGTGATCTAAATTTTTAAATATAAGCAGAAAACCTGGTTTTTTTTTATTAAGCTTTTGCTGTGTAATGGAATTTGTGGCAAGATTATTTGCTACAATGTTATTTTGTGTCTCAATTGGTGTTCTTTGTAAAGGACCCCAAGCTCTGTGTACAAAAGGCAATATACAAGCTGTAAATGAAGGAGCAAGTGATCCTCATTCACACATATCCAAGTAGTCATTACAAAAATTTTAAGCAATTTGAACTGCCTAACTGGAGGTGTGACAACAGTAATTGTGGATGTCTGTAGAGCACAGCTGTATACATGTTGATCAATGATTACAATTCACGTTGAAACAGACAATTATTACTAGGCATATGCTTTGCTTGAATCAAATCCTTTTAAATTGGCATTTTGGAAACTTTTGGGACAACCCTAGCTTCCTGAATGTCTGAATACACCAACAATAACATGTCTAGCGTGTAGATCCTAAATCTGTTTGCCTATAATGTAATGACTTACTATAAAAACTCTTTTATCTCCAGAACAGAATGAATTGAGCTTAGAGGTGGTGCCAATTATTATAACTGTTTGAGTCATACAGTGGTCACCAACAGAGCATTAACAATATAAATTTTCTTTAGCAAATGTTAGCTCTCAGTTTTGAAAGACTTCCATTCCTACTGCATACAGAACATGTAAACTGGCAAAGTAGTTAAGGTAACTTTGTTAAGTAATCCCACAACTTCATCAGCCTCTTCAACCACAGTGCATTTCTTCAGTCTGTGATTTTCAAAAGTATTTGAACAGAAAAAAAAGTATTTCAACAGTAGAATTCAGTAGCTATACTGACAACTTTCTTATCTAGCATTTACTTATCTGTCAGTAGTAGCTATCTCAAGCATCAGATTTTATGTTAAAGCACATCTTTTAAATCTTATATACTTTATTCATGGGAAGTTGCACACTCTCACACTCCGAAACTATTTTTTTCTTTCTTTCTTTCTTTTGGTGGTACTGGGATTTGAACTCATGGACCCACGCTTAATAGGTAGGCACTCTAACAATTGAATCATGCCCCCAACCCCTATCTTCTTTTTAACAAAAGCTATATAAGGTTGGTTGTCTAGTTTTCTTTATCTATTGGAAACCAGACACAACCTAATGGTGAGTGAGAAGCAGAGAATATAATATGTGTACATCGTATACATATTTACATGGCATCTATAACATATGTGACATTTGGGATCATTTAATAGAGAAGCAAGTAACTCTACATGTCTCTGAGTGCATTACTACATTACAGAACATTGCAATTTCAATACAGAAATCAGTAGCAATGATTAGTCTTTAAAAAGGTTTAGTAATGGTGCATATATTCTATTTTTAAAGGTGTGGGTGTGCTGAAGAAAGTTTTCGTCACAAATAATTAAATTTCAAGCCACTGTGTCATCCTCCATCCTTTACTTCCTCCCTCTCCACTGCTTGCCAGGTATAATGGAATGAGTACATCTAAGGAGTGAAATCAAATCTGTCTTCACATTCTACCTCTTCCACTTTCTAGATATGTGACTGCAGGCAATAGTATTGTGCAAACGCTCTTTATCGGTGTAGCAATGAGGTTTAATGAGAAAGAACTGGGCAAATTAGTATTTAATAAGTGTTTTTCTTTCATGCTCAACAGGAACAAATTTCACTTATACTTTGTCATCTCCTAAATTTCCTCTGTACACTCACTTTTTATGCAATTTTAACCTTGGCTTTAATTTGGGTAATTTATTGCTGCTTAACAAACATCCCAAAACCTAGTAGCTTAGAACAATAACACCTTTCTATTTCACATGACTGTGTTCATTGGGTAGATATAGATGAAGTACAGGAATAGTGGAGAATGGGGCTGCAATCCTGCCAGGACTCGTGTAGTAGAATGTCCACATTGGTCTTTCAAATCCCTGGCACCTTGGCAGGACTGCTGGAAGATTCAGTGCAGCTAGGTCACTGAATAGCTGGCCTCTCTGCATTAGTCTCAGGCCTTTTCCTTCCCACGTGGTCTCTCCGTGTGGCCTCTCCCTGTGTCCTCTGCAGCAAAGTGGCAGATATCCTACATTAAAGGTAAGGCCTCCAGAGGTGGAAAAGGAAGAACTTTAAGGACTTCTGACAACTTACTACATAAACTGGCTTAGTGAGCCTTCATATGCACTCTGTTGAGAGAAGGTATTCTAGGGTCTGATTCCATTAACTGTAGGAAAGAATTTAAAAAGTCTGACAAGAGTGAGTCATTGGAGACCATTTTAGAGACTAGATACCAAAAGTTTCAGTCTTTAATTCTTTATCGTTTCAGTCTTTAATTCTTTATCTCTGGTCTTCCTCATGTCCACAATAGTATAATGAACTGTAAAAGAGAGTCCTCTTTATAATTCTGCTTTAATTTGAATACTAAGAACTGTTGGCACTCACCATTTGCACCCTTAAGATATCAACATAAAAGATGATTATCTTTGGTCTACCTTTAAAACACAGTTCATTCCAATGCTGGTGAAGAGAGTAACCCATTAAAAATTGACTTGAATAAATACAATTTGCTTTTACATAGAATTTGCTTTCAAATGTCTACTAATTTGATGCTATAACCAACCATCCCAGACAGTAATTAAGTTATAAATTGGTCCATTGTTCTTTAAAAATTAAATTCACCTTCTGAGATCCTTCTTATAAATAGAATTGCAAACTAAAAGTAAAAGAAGTAAAAAGAATAGGAAAAAATATTTTAACAAAAATGTTGGCAGGGCCTGGTCTGTAATCCTAGCTATTAGAGAGGCAGAGATTGGGAGGATTGTAGTTAGAAGCCAGCCCTGTGCAAAAAGTCAGGGAGACCCCATCTCAACCAATCACTAGGCATGATAGTGACCATCTGTGATCTCAGCTATGGTGGGAAGAGGAAATAGGGTGATCTCATCCAGGCTGGCCTAGGCAAAATTGTGAGACCCTATTCAAAAATAACTAAAAGACAAAAAGGGCTGAGGGTGTGGCTCTAGTGATAGATTGCCTGTCTAGCAAGCATGAGGCCCTGAGTTCAAACCTTAATACCACCACCACCAAAAATAAATAAATAAATGAAAGTATTACAGAGCATTAGAGCACTGAACATTGATTACCATTGGTTTTCTAAATTGAGTGGGTTTTGTACAAATTATTCAGGTAGTTAATTTTCAACATACTAAAGAAAGTATATATTGTTTGTCATTAGTCCATCTATAAACTAACATTGTAATGCAGAGACTCAGTATTCCAAATTAGAGGCCTTCGAAAATCTTTCTAGAAAAATGCACATACTCTCTAAACTTTAGATACTGTGTCAAGGAGATAGTCAAATGCGTCCATGAATCCCAGGTTAAAAACGCCATGTTTTAAAAGTCATTAAATTCCTAATAGCGGGAAAGAATATGTTTTTCTTCATATTTCATTTCCAGGGCAAGACTTAGCTAATGGTTTCAAAAGAAACTATGTGGACAATAGACATTGATCTCATTCTTCTACAATTTCACCCATTTCCTTCTAATCACCCCATTCTGAAGTGAGACTTAGCATTGATGAGGGTCAAAACCAAAGAACAAAAACCAAAAATAAACAGTGTTGTGCATTAATTCTCCTCTGCTTGTGATGGATTGGCCTTCCTGAAGAACTTAGTGAAGGAGCAGGAGAGTTTGAATTTCAATACTGGTTTTGGGGTGCAGCTCTGACAAGTACTGGTTCTTTTTCCTTGGGTTTATCATTTTGGATGTCACTGCCTCTGTCTCTCCTTCAGCCCTCCTCTGTGTGTTAGTCTGTATGTTTCTCTCTCTGCCACTTCTTTTTGGTTTTGCACAACTAATCTCTATCACAATGTCTTGGGTCCTAATCACTATTTCTCAGGCTTTCACATTCTTTCTCTCTTATAGTGTCTCTGTGTTTCTCTGCATACCTCTATTTCACTTTCTCTAACTTTTTACATATCTACATATATAGGTGAATATGCATCTGACATAAGATATTTCTGTGTACCTCAGAGAGCTGACAACAATCAAATACGATGATTCAAATGCCCTTGAAATATTTCGTAACTTTTGCAGTACAAATGAATATGAATAGGTTTTCCTCTTATTTTATAGAGTTTGTTCTGAACAATAATCAGGTTATGGTGGGAAAACACAGAACTGGGTGTCAGGAGCTCTAGGATCTAGTTCTAAACTTTCATTAACTTACTGTAGGATATGAGGAAAGTGGTTGGTTTCTTGGAGTCTGTTTCTTCATGAATTGCAGCCAAGGGTTTCTAGGTAAACTCTGGAACTCTTTCAAGCTTTGTTTTTCATTCTTTCTGTATCTCTAAGTCAGAGGATTGGTGAAAGGTAAGGTTTTCTCCTATTTTTGTCACATGATATAATTCCTGTTTGCTTTGATTTCAATACATTATGTATGCCTAAATTCATTACAGAGATGAACCATTCTTGCCTCTGTACCTGGTCTCATTGAATGGTACCTGAGAGAACTAGACATTCCACATTGCTTATTTTTCAGAGCTATCAAAATAATAACTTTAAAAAGTATTTGCAGATGACAGTTCCTCTAGGGCAAACTTACCTGATATTTGTAGGAGATTTAATTTTGGAAGGAGGACTTCTCTGTTTTACTAATCTATTTGGTATATTGAATTCACCCAAAACAGAAGGAGCCTTTGCTCCAGCACTTTGGGAAATTGGCTTATGCAATTTTGTAACCTTTAGAGCTTTTATGTTGTTAAGTTGGAAAGCTTTCTGTGGTCTTATTGCTAGGTTGGATTGTATAGATGCCTGTCTCTATACCAAAAAGGGACTGGGCTCTCATAATTGTGGCAATGTTTACTTCTTCCAATTAGTGTATCTGCTCTCTTTTCTGAAGTAATCACTATAACTACACTTCTTCAATGAATTGTGTTCTATTGTGTCACTTGGCCTATCTGCTAAACATCACTGTGCTTTTCTTATCTGAATGCTCTCAAATGGAGAAAGTGAGACATGTTCTCAAGCCACCTTCAATCAAATTAATGAAAGATTAGTGTATTGTCAACAGAGATAGTGATAGTCCTTATTTATTCTATTTTGGTAATATGATATATAAACTGATTAAATGTTTGCAATCATATTTTTGCTGATATTAATTTTAAAACTAAAATGTACATGGCTAAAGTGTACATTTTTATTCTAGTTCTTAAAGAATAATAATAAAGTTTATTTTCTTAACATTTTCAACTTATTGTCATTTCATTGAAGCTTGATTTGTTTTTAAATAAAATGAGATAAAGCTTTATCATTTTACAAGTTTGGACATAGAAGGAGTGTGACTCCTAGGGCTTAAAAAGTAAAATGTTGGTTTTGGACCTCTAATCTTTTTAACCTTCTACCTCAGCATAGATACTCAATGAAATTCATAAAACAAACATTGTGTAATGTAGTCTCTGCATAAGAGCTTAATGGATATGATTGATGAACTTTTTATACAAGAATAAATAGAGAATTTTTAAACCCGTCGAAATCACCATAAGAAAGGGACTAAGGTAGAAAGGAGAAAAATGTAGGGAATGAACAAATTCAGGTTATAATACATATATACATGGAAATATCATAATGAAACTCCCTGTACAGCTATCTTAAACAAATAAAAAATGTCTTTTCTTTTCAAAAACAAAGGACAGGAAGGTAAAACAGGTGCTGTCTGGGTATTGGTACCAATGGGAGTGGGGAGGATATAAGAAAAGGGAGTAGGAGGGTGAATCTGGTGGAAATATTTACTCATGTGTGAAAATGGAAATGAGACCTGTTGAAACTATTGTAAGAATGGGGGAAGAGAGAATAAAGGAGAATGATGGAGAGGTGAATTTAATTAAGATATAAACAGTTTTGTAAATGTCACAGTGTTCTCCCATTACAAAGATAATATAATAATTAAAAAGAACTTAATGGAATGGAACAATGGCTTTTGACTTATATGTAACACTGAAGTAAATTTAGTTAACAAAATAGGGTGCAATAACAAAGGAATTTTTCAAGGTATGCCAATGACAAGGTATGTCATTGCTATAATATAACAAAATTTATGGAGCTGATTGATTCATACAACTTCTAGTGTTCTTGATTTGATAGTATGGTAAAACTTCAATAACTGAAAAGGAATCCTTCCATCCACTTGACAAAAGTGCTATATCCCAAACCCATATTTATTTTTAATGCTTTTATAAGCAGAAGTGATGAAAAGTGTTAATTTTCATCCTCAATTTTCACCGGGATTTGCTGCATCATGTTATCAATTTAAATATGTTCCATGTTTTGGACTAACATGACTACTAATGTGATATATTCATATGATATTACTACGATATTGTCACAATTATATTACCAATATAACTTATTCTTAAAATAAAAGTTTGAGGGTTCACCCTAAATGTACAAAGAACTTTTGCTTCTAATTTACAAACTTGAAGAGTGACTATCATACACTTTTTTCTAAGTAACTATCAAGCATCTGGGCCCATTCCATACATCATTTTTCAGCATATATAATTTTACCTAAGAGCGGATATTTCATGCATGCAATGCTCTGTGAGCAAGTTTAGCTTGAGTAGACCTTCACTCTTTATGTAAGGTACTTAATAGATTGTTCAGTAAGGGTGTTTTCTTCTAAGAGAAACTCTGGCCTTTCGATTTAGCTCTTACATTACATTTGTGGCCTATTTTAATATGTTTCTCTATATGGCATAAAGTTGAGTCCTACTTCGTTCTTTGCAGTTGATATCTGATTGTCCCATCCCCATTTGTTGAAAAGACTATTCTCGTTCAATTGAATGATCTTTATTCCCTTGTAGAAAATCAGTTGACCATAGTATATTCCATTGATCTACATGTTTATTCTTATGCCAGTAACATGCTGTCTTGATTATCATTGCTTTGTAGTAAGTTTTGAAATTAAGAAGTATGACTCCTACTTTATTCTTTTTTTAAAGTACATTTTCACTATGACAGGATCCTGAAATTCTGTATAAATTTTAAAATTAGCCTCTTAGTTTCTACAAAGAAACTGAAATTCTGATAGGAATTGCATTGAATCTTTACATTAATTTGAATATAATTTTCATGTTGATAAGCCTAAAATATTTTCCCATTTTTTGAGTGTTCTTTTATTTCTTTCAACAATGTAGTTTTTAGAATATAAGTTTTATGCCTATTTTTAACAAGTTATTCCTTAATGTTTTATTCTTTTTGATGCTATTGCAAATAGAATTGTTTTCTTAGTTTCACTTCCTGGTTCATTCAGTATACAGTTAACAAAGACCTTCTAGGGCCAAGAACTGTGTAAGCTACTGGTGATTCAAACATGAATTATATTGAGTATCTGTTTTTGAGAATTTAAACGTTCTGGGAAAAATTCATAACCAAGTCTGCATTGGTAGACGCACCTCTGGCGAGTACCCATGGTGATTTATAGAGTCTAAGTTATCCTACCTTAAACAAAAAGGGTACTCCTCACTTTCCCATTTTACTAATACCTAGAGTAAATTTCTTAGCATTATGTTGTAGAGATAAAGAAAGCCTAAGGTAGAGCTAAATTAACTCCCTTTGTGGATGAAGAAGCAGATCATAAAAGTGCTAAAGAATAAAACTAATTATGAACAGAGCTGAGACCACCCAGACTTCCTTACTCTTATATCTAACATTGCTGTTACTGTTCCACAGAGTTTACGGGTATTTCTGGCAGCTTTTGGAAATCAGTCATCACTTTTGTTGGATCACTGGGGTGGTAGTAGTGAGCATCAACCTAGGCTAACAGTGTGTGAACTGTACCATAATGTCTGTAGAGTAAATGTACTTTCAGAAAATAAACTCTCAATGGGCATTTTACATGCCAGAAAGTCATGACTCAGCCATTCCCAAGTGACCTAAGTTTTGAAATCAGAGCATTCTATAGCAATAGAAAAAGAAGTATTTCATGTAAAATGACAACCAAATGATTTTATAAGGTTATGATGGTGTATGATTATGTGATAATAGACTAATAATGCAGTCTTTATTACTGAAATACATCAGAATGCATAAACATGAAGCCTGTTGGAACTCTTCAAAGCCAACAGGCCCAACAAACAGATTCCAGTGTTAGTATTTCTCTAGTATTTTCTAGTATCTTTCACTTAAAATACTAGATTTTAAACAAAAAATGGGTGATAATGTCACTCCTACTTGTGACCAACACAATCTTACCAGAATTCTAGGAATATTTTTGCCCCCACTGAACCTGTTTCTTTTTAAAGGGATCATTCATAGGATTTACTGCCATTGCAATCCTGTCTTCTTCCTCATTAGGTTTCCAACTTCTTTGCTTCTGGAGGACTAGCTTTAAAACTAGAATCATGTTTCAGTATATAGACTGTATTAAATCAAAAAATATGTATAAGTAAAAAGAATAAAAACATGTTTTGCTAGGCAAGTAAACTTGGCCCAAGCTAAGTTCCAGGACCAGAGTTTTAATTTTCTGGAAGGATATATAGGAGTCAATGTAGTGTCATGGAGGGCACATGTAGAACCCTACACTGGTTCTACCACCTGGTCATAAGAATTCAAGGGCTAAGCCCCTCAACTGTAAGATGAAGGGGATGAAACAATGACCTCCAAGTCCTTTCAAGTTGTATGATTTAGTGATTTGAAATAGGAGCTTGCTGCTTAATTCCCTCGTTGATTGCTGAGATTCTCTTTTAGGACTTCCTGACTCTGAAATAACTCAAATTCAAAACCCAGGATGAGTAAGGGAGTATAAGTACTCTGTTTTCTTTGTACACTTTAAAATTATACAGTTGTAGATTTTCAAAATGAAATTTGAGGGAAATCCAAGGACAGAGAATTCTTCATCAACCCGCATTGCATGAGCAGCTAAGGCAAACTGCCTTGCACCGTGGTTAATATGGACCATAGTTTGTAAGCTTCATTGACACAGGAAGCTTTCTGAATAAAGCCCTGCTAAGCAGGTGTACTGCTGAGCATTGGTGTCATCCTGAGCAGCTGCCTTTGACAGAGTGAACATAACTCGGTCTGTGCTGTTCCTCCCTGGCTAGCTGTGGGTTTCCAGCCCACTGAGCACTTGATGCCACACAGTCTGTTAAGGGACAAGGAAGAGACTCACTGGGGCTCGCTGGTATTTATCACTAGTTGGGAGATGAGGGTCAAAGGACCAAGACTCAAAGGGAACAGTTTTTTGTTGTTGTTGTTTGTTTGTTTTAGCATGTGAGGACTCTCCCATTCTGTCCCAGTGTATTTATTAGCCCTATCTTTTGTAAGCTAAATATATTTCAAAGACCAAGTATTAGAATCAAAACAGTTGGATGTTTTCTAAGTCAACAGGTCTTCATTTCATAATTAACTTCAAGACTGAAGAGAGAGGTTCTTCACATTAAAAACCCTGTTTCCAGAGAAATGAATCAAACTGTTTTTTAAAGTACAGATTGTTATGTAACATATATTTAAAATCAGAAACAAATTTATTTCCTGTTCTGAAATATATAAATTTAAAAAATTGAAACTAAAGTGTAGAAATTCGTATGTAGACACACATAAATATACATTAACTAGGGAGAGGTGGTAGCAGGGTGAGAGTACACTAGTGAAAGAAAATGATGAAATTAATAACCTATGGAAGTTTTCATGAAAATGATTAGGAACCACCTGTGTCTTCTGATTCTTGCAGTCTTCTTAAACAGTCATGAGAATGTTTTTTAGTTCAATGTTATGAATTTTCCCGTTCACTGTTTTCTATATCTATTAACTTGACTAAAGAATAATTTTTCATAAATAAAAACATTTTTCTATTATATAGTGATGTGCTGATCATAAAATCTGAGGAAATTTTCTATGAAACTTTTTTATTTGAAAGATGAATGTAAAAGGAAACTCTATAGGAAATTCTTCCAGTATACATGTATAATGTTTGTGTATTCCTGTAACTTCATTAATTGAAAAGCAATTGATTTTATTTTTGAAAACTAATGCCTTTGTATTTTTGTTGTTACTGTTAATGGTATGGCTGTTTTCTATTTGGTTTCAATGTAGTTGTACCCATTCTCCACTGAAAAGAGTAGTGGGATTTTCAGAGCTCCTTATGTATCAAAACAGATTGTGATGAAGAAAATGAATCCGAGACGCTCTTGCTAGGGTTTGAGTGGACCACTGGCCTGTAGGAATTGATTACTGTGGCACCTGACCAAAATTTTTTCCGTGTAAAGATCTCAGGTATGCCTCCATGTTTGTCATGTTTCACCTACACTGTATATTGAAGATTTAGTGTCTTAAAATAATCTGCACACCACAGCCCATAAAGTGGACTCTGTTGAACATTTTAAACTTTTTTCTGGAATTTGTCAAGGTTACATTGAAGTAATAAATTTAAGTGTGAAAAATTTTAAGTATAGAAAAAAATTGAGAAAAAAATTAAGCATAGAAAATAATGCAAAATCATATTATAAGCATATAGAGCAGTTCCTGGTGAGTCCTTATAATAATTTTTCCCAGATAAAGAGCATTAAAAAATAAAAATCATCTATTTTGTCTCCCACTTTATATGTGATTATTCTTTTTGTCCTATAAATTCTATTTTTCTTTTCTTAGTAACAAGCAAACATTTATTTTAAATGAGGGCCCATAAAATTTTTCTGTGGTTATTGGGACCTATAAAAAAAGTCAGTTTTGCTTACTGGAGGGGTATAATGCTGTTTAATATACTTTTCTCCTTACAATTAAATTAAATGTTATTTTTCAGAGGAGAAAAACTCATAAAGGAAACAGCCTTAGAGATAAAATATGCTCTAATGTATTTAAATAATTAGACTTCCGTCTCATTGAATTGTGTGCTCTAGGTTTGATACTGACAGAATTAGTATGAGTAGGAAATTACGTCACGTCACAGCATAATTGATTGATTGACAGCTGGATGAACACTAACCACAAAGCACGTGAAAGTAAATGTGTGTTCTGCAGTTACTCAGGTAGAATTTTTGCATCTACCCAGTTACAAGATTAGTAACTAAAATTGTCATCTTTTGAACAACATGGAATTGATTTATCTTCCCTTTGCTTATGTCCGTGTCTGCTTTCGTTATAACACTGACAGGAAAAAAAATAAGAGGATTTGAAATTCTTAGTGCTTAGTTCAGTATTTAATTGTTCCTTAAGATTTGTCAGGTGGATACCACATTACTAATTCAATCTGTGAGCAATTACCTCACAGATTTTGGAATTTACCTTTCTGAGCTTCAAATTTTAAATATAAAGTCCCACTAACACAAAAGTTACTATTCTTTTACCTCTAGAAAATTGAATTTCCCAAACATTTAAATTACCATTAATTTTTAAAAGGCATTTGGTCTTTTTTTCTGCTCATGTTTTTACTTTTTCATTCGCTGTCTTGATCTTTAAAAGATTCCTGCTCACACCAGTCTTCAGCAACACTCACACTAGCATAGGAGGGCCAGAGAAGCAAGACCACTGCAGGATTCCGTTTCAAAGCTAAACCAATATTCACCATTGACATATCCATTCATCTGTGCAGGGTCATTGGAAACCCTCTCTCTCTAGTTTTTCCTTCCCTTCAGGGAGCAATGCTTAAAAGAGCAAACCCCTGGTGTGAAGAGATAGCAGAATTCTCAGCACGGCCAATGGTGCCAGGAATCGAATTAAAGTTGTCCATTTGCAGATGACTATTGGAGCTCTCAGAACACAGAGGCAGTGTTTTGTTGATGCGTTGTTTACATGAAATTTTATCAGTGACACTTACACTTCAATTTAATATTTTGTGACAAAAGTTATATCATGCCAAAAATATGCCAGAAGAGTAAAAATACCGAACTGTGTGTTGGTCAGTAGAGTTATAGCATCTTATTAGAGTCTGAAGACTTACTCAATGAAAAATAAAAATTTTAAAGCTTTATTTGCACATGCAAGAAAAAATTGTGCTTCACATTCTATTAGCAATGAAAAAAATATTAAATAATTACTGAATTCACTCTTCTTTTGAGTAGTTTAAGACTTGTCATTTATTCTGCATTGTTGACATTTCCAGATCTATTTTGGTATAAATCACATTTTGATATGACTGAACCTACAATTTTGTCTATCTTCACATGCATTATCTTTTCTAAATGAGAGGCGCTAAGAAGACATGAGTTGCCATTAAATCTAGATGGCAGAAGTCAGCAGTGTGGATGATTCCTCCAGTTTGATTTTCTTTGCTATCATAGTAGATGCTACTGTGGTTTAATTTATCAAAGTTAAAAACTGTCAGATTCAGATTTGTAAGGAAAAATTTGAACACCGTGGGAAGAATACAATCTATTAAAGAGATAAAAGTTAAGAATGCACAGTCCCTTTCCAAATTCCAGAGAACAAAAGCATGTTTTGACAATTGCCATTTTTGAGTTAGTGAGTGCTATTGGTTGATAATATTTCTTTAATTTATTTCTGTTTCATTTGCAAATAGTGAATGGTTCCTACAAATTAGACTCTCAGTAAGCATTTACTGTCACAAGAAATAAATGATATTTAGTGTTTGTTTTTTATTTAAAAGTAAGAATTCTTTACTTTGTTGTATTTTTCTTAGTACTTGTTTTATTTATACATAAATATTTATCTTTATACATAAAGATAAATATACACAGCATAAATATATTTGTGCTTTCTTGACAAATTTTATTTGATGTTTTGGTTTACTTTTTTTTTTGGATGCCAATTCTTAGGTAATCCCTAGTATTGCATTTGGAAAAATGTGAGGATTATGTTTACCATCAACTTCTATACACATTTCAAATGTCTACTGAAAGTAATTCATTGTGAGATAGCTTGTTCAGACCACCTTCATTATAATATCATCCTTGGTAAGCAAGCATATGTAGTTTTAAAAGAGTGGTAGTGTTGTAGCAAACAGTTTAATCTAACTACGTGACCTAACACTAAAGAGAAAATGTACAATAACAGCCTCGCTTGTAAAAGGTCAAGCTGCATCTAAAGCATCCCTGAAGTGATCCTAACATACCTTACCTTAGTGAAGTGAGTGTTCGTCATTATAAGAGCATGCTACACAACTGATTTTTTTGCTGCTACCCTCTTTAGATTTACTGAAGAAAATTTATAGCATCACTCTTTTCTAAATAATAGTAAAACACAACTAAAATGTCTCTATCCATCTATAAGTCAATCTTTCTACGTATCTATCATTTGTTTTTCTTCCTTCTTTTAGTTATGCTAAAGAGAAGTTCCTATTTATGCAATTATGCTAGTCCTCTTCAGTGATCTAGACCTTTTTAAGAAATGTCATATCTGGTTGTCTTCAATATAAAATTACTCATCAAAGTTACCATGGTGCAACTTTACATCTTAAATATCAGTCTGTCCCCTCTAACCATTAGATCTCAAGTATCATTTAGAACAGTTGTGGTATAAACTCTGTTAATAGAGTTTTACAAATAGGATACAAAAAATGTGATTTAAGCTATAAGAAATTAAAAATCATACTTACAATATCTGTTTCCAATACTTGATTACCCATGCAGAGTTTTTAAACCTAATATTTGGATACATGAATTAAGTATTTCGTAGTATTACTCCATTGGCTCCTTAGTCTGTAACACCTATAATATATTCTAGTGGAGTCTAGTTTTACTTTCTATTTATTGAATTTGCATTAATGAATCTTATAAGGGCATTTGAAATTAATCATATACATAGTAGGTAGTAATAGAAAATATCTATCACTCTGATTTTATAAAAAATAAGTAATAAGAACTATCTATATAAATAATAACTTGTTTTATGAAAATTTAGTCTGTGGGTTGTCATTAGCTTGACATTTTTGCTCATTTTTCCCTATTTACTGAGTACATATTCTGTGTAAAATACAATGTATTGTATTGGGAACATAAGATGAATAACATACTCTTGGTCTAATGAAAGAGATAAACACATAAAGAATTTTGGTACAATAGAGTAACTTCAATGCTTGGCTAAATAATTTCTACAAGAAATTCACAAGACAGCTATGCACACTCCTCTGAAGTTCTCCAAATGCTCTGCATGTAACTGGTAATCAGGCATTATTTTAATCATTGAATGCCATGCAATATAGCAATCATATTTAATTATGACAAATAATTCTGTTGGAAAACTATGCACATCACTATATAAGTCCATATATAAGATTTTGATATGCATACATACACACAAAAACAGAGGAAAAAGATAACTGACCTCAAGGACTTTACAGTCTAGTGGAGAAGTCAAATATTTGCAGCTCATATACAATACAGTTGGCTCAGGAAAGAAAAGATAGTGTAGAATGGGGAAGAGAATTATTAGCAGGAAAGCTGCATATACAAAGGTATAAGGTATCAGAAAGTCTAGGACACTTAAAATAAAATTAGTAGTGCATATAAAATCTTCTCAACAATATAGGAAATAGAAATGCAATGAGATTCCAAGAAAATATTAAAATATTCCAAAGAAAATTAAAATTTTGCATGAAAAGAGTTTAATGAATCATCACTTCATAATGAGAAATAAGGGTTATTTATATTTCTGCATTTGTCATTTTTTAAAATAATAAGGTTGTAAGTTAAAAACAGAGAGCTAGTTTTTCTGGTTTTTTTTAATAAGCCAGAAATGGATACACATGAATACATACATACATATAAACAAAACTTTGTCAGGAAAAAAGAAAACATATAAGAAATCTGAGAGACAGTGCTAAAAAGGTATGAACTGACCTCATTTGCCTCTCATCAGCATGGGAATGAAGAGACAGGATTGGATTTTATTTTAGAAGAAATGAATTGAGAAGACTTTCTCAATTCAGTGGGCAAACGATTAAGTGGTTCTAGAGCTCCAGAGTGAGTGCAAGGCTGGAAGCTAACGCAAATAAGAGCTACAGGAGTACATGAGGTCCTCTGGAGACAGTGTATGTGGAATTAGAAGAACATTTTGGCTTTGAATCCTCATTTTAAATTCCCTAACCCCAAAGATCAGTACAATACTAAATCTAGTTCTGTTCACACTGGGACTATGGCAGTGATAGAAAGCCAAGGCTTTAGTGAGTTGGAAAGAAACCTGGAAAGCCAGTAGGCAGTGCATTCCCTAAAATATGTTCACATAGGCAGCTAAAACCTCCTGAGCAGTAACAGCTACAATTAAGATCATGGTCTTTGCAGCCAGACTGCCAGGTTTGATACCCGTGCTTCTATGGGTATCAGCTGTGTGACTTTGGCTGATTACTCAAGCTCTCACTATCTTAGTTTCTTTATTCAGAAAATAGGGATAATAATAGGATGTTCAGGAAGAAAAGGTTAGAAATTTGTCAAGTGCTTAAAGTAGTGCCTGGCCCATAGAACGTGCAAGAAAGGTTAGCAGTTATTATTACTCTCTTTAAATCAAACTGTAAAGAACTTAATGCTTCATTACTGCGGTTTTTAGACAGTTTATTTTTAATGAAAATAACACAATAAAGTTTTGACAGAGCTAGGAAGTAATGTGAATCTTCTAATTATAAATTAGTAACCTCCCCTCATATTCTGTTTTAGTTCTGTCCCCTGAAACATCAGATAATTCTTTATGGTAAAGATGGCTCCTAAATGGTAATAAAATGATATTTACTTTTTTGATGTTATTTCTTTAATTCTCTAAACAATCACTTGAGGACATTATTATTAGCCCCCTTTCAAAAGTGGAGATATTCAGACTTAGAATGTTGTCTAATGTAGACTAGGGTCTTATAACTAGTAACTAGACTTCTAAGTTTTTCAAATTTAGAATAATTCAAATCCACTTTGGTCAGAATATGACAAAATGCACTTCAGCATTGTCAATATTTAATAATTAAATGCATGGTAAATGATATTTTTTAAATTTTTATTTTATCGTTTTTGCATTTACTTACACTTGTATACATGTATATACATGTGTGCCCCGCACACACCTTCAGGCAGAACCTGTTCCATTCTCTTGTTCTTTGATTTTGTTGAAGAAAAACATATAAGATAAAAAGAAAAACATAGTGTTTTTGCTAGTTTAAGATGAAGATAGCTATACAGGAGATTGTTACCATGCATGTGTGTATTACAACCCATATTGGTTCATCTCTACCAGTCCTTCCCATAGTGGCCTCTGCCAGTTTAAGATCACTATATTCACTCCTATACAGTGAGCATATCAACTACATTCAAGTTTTTGGTTTCCTTCCCTTTACCTATCCCTCCTGTATGCAGTCTCCACGTAGTGTGTGACCTGTGTCCAATAATGGTAAATGGTATTTAAAGGTAATCCTTCTTGGTAAGAAAAGTGAATGAGATACTGTAAATAGTATGATAAAGGACTTCGGTAACATATCTAATATACCCTATTTTCCATTTTGTTTTTCCAGCAAATGCGAGCATTGTATCTTAAAGCAATTTTTGGTTTCTTGTTTGTGTTTTGTTTTATTTTTTGTGTTTCTTTGATGGTACTGGGGCTTAAACTCTGGGCTTTTTATTTGCTAGGTGTGCATCTACCACGTGAGCCCTGCCTCCAGCCCTTTCTACTCTGGTTATTTTGATTATATCATCTCGCTTTTTGTCCTGGATGGCCGGACCATGGTCCTCCTATTTATGCTTCTTATAGTAGCTGAGAAAACAGGAGCACATCACCACATCCAGCTTTTCCTGTTGAGACAAAGTCTCAAAAATTTTTGCATCAGCTGGCCTGGAACCATGATTCTCCCAATCTCAGCCTCCTGAATAGCTAGAATTACAGTTGCAAGCCACTGGCACTTGGCTTCTTACAGCAAATTCTACGTTATTATAGTTTTCTCCTGTGAAATAGTGTACTTTTTCCATATTTTACAAGATGTCTACCAGTTGGTAATTTTTTTTTACCAGTTGGTAATTTTACCTGAAATATTTCATGACTATAAATTAGTAAGAAGTTTAGAAAATAAAGCAAAGGCTATAATCACACTTCTTGGTTATGCTTTCTTCTAAGTGGGTACCTTACCTCTATTTTTCTAGAAGGTATACTATAATTGTTAAGTGAAAATCAAGATAGAAAGCACTAACTGACACCTAAAATGAGCTTGCTCAAGAGCTTTGGGTGGTGAATATAACATTATTGTTTATTCAGGAAAATGTCTTGCTCAGTGTTAGTGTAAAAGGCAACACCAAAGCCAATGTTTGGAAAATACAAATTTTAGTAAACGAAAGTAGAGAAACAAAACTATTAAAATAGTATCAGTAAGTTTCTGTCCATTATTTGCTATGTAATAGCACTTTGTATCATTGCACTTATTACCTCAATTGGCATTTATAGCATCATATAGAGTTGGCTAGCGAGGAGTCTTAACATTCAGAGATTGGACTTCAAACCAAGACCATTGCAGTAATGACTAGGAAACTGGTACAAAAATGTATTTCTTTTGGACTCTTGAGTGTCTTCTGCTATTGAAAAGGAGAAAAATAATGAATAATGTTACTTTCAATTTTGGAGACTACTAATTTATTGATACATGTTGCTACAGGCATCTTTGACCCAGGCAAAGAGTGCCCCATAATTTAGAAGGTCCAGACTTGCCCCCTTCCAGAACACTCTCTTACCGCAGTGTGAAGAATCCAAGGGGCCATGAGAATAGGACCACTTGGAACCAATGCCATTCTTCTAGACCACATTCTAGGCATATGGAATTCTCTGCACAAATAACTCAGACTATTCCAAGATCTTAGTCTTTGTCCCTTAAAATGCTTATTTTTCTTATGATGTTTATGAGGACAGTTCATTGGGTTGGCATCTTACTTTCTCACAATCTTTTTGTTCTGTAATTAACCATGGCTTCTCATATCACCACTCTACTGGTCATCCCACTGATTCCCTCTAGCCTCTAAATTGCCTATTTTCACTTCTAATCCTACTTGGCTTTTCTAATGCATGTGCTATGTTAAACACACTGTCTTTGAAAATCCTTCCTCACTTGTATTTTACAATAGCATATTTTCCCTCAGTAAGTATTTTCTTATTGTACTCTGTAAGTACCCTCCCAGTTCCTGTTATCTATTCCTTAAACATTGGACTAATTCAACAGCTCTATTCTCATCTCATGCTACATACTTTTCTCTGCTGCATCTTTCTTGACCAAATTTTAACCAATTCTTACATGCTCATGACTGACAAACCTTCTTGTAGAGCTTTGACTTTTCTCACATATTTCCAGTGCTCAACCATTTGGTTTCTCAAGCTAAAACCCTGGTTTTGAGTAGTTCTCCCTGAGGACAGAAAGTGTAACAATTTTGAGTCACATGGCTCTGGAATGGCCTTAGGAAATTTACTTAGAGTCATAGAACTAGTCCCACCATATGTAAAAGAGGACAACACACTCTAACTAGGCTTTTGGAGGATTAAATGCAACATTCACTAAACTTCCTTATTTGCTGTCTGATGTTTCATAGCATTTCTGTCTTTATAATGATGTCCTTTGAATGATCCCTTTTTTCCCTTTCCTTTTTCTTTCAAAGCTAATTGATTAGCCCATCTTTTTTGCTCTAACATCTTTCTTAGGTATTTTTCCATCCTTTTGCTAAATTTCAAACCCTGCTTCTTGTCTTTTTCCACTCTATTTTGTCCTTTTTTTTTTTCTTGTTATTGTTACTGATACATTGCTAAAGAACCAATCAGGGCAGTGCACTATGTTGGCAGTATGATAGAGTCTATATGTTTAACTCCCTTTCCAATCTGATTTCATGCTTCATGTCTACCTCCACCCCACTACATGCATAAACATATACTTCCATCCTGTCTTCTAACACATCAAGCTACACTGTTACCAGAAAGTACCAGCACACAGCTTCATCTGTGATTTCATTCCAGTTTTCTCTCAAGCAAGAAACTATATCTCTCTATTCTGATGAAATTATATTCTCCTGTCAAGATGTGCTTCAACTATTAACTCATCTATATAGCCATCTCTCCCTACCAGATTTAGGACTAAATCTTTTCTTCACTAAATCTCATTTGAAGATAGACTGTAAACTCCATGAGGGGAGGTAGCCATATTTCCCAATACTTAGGACAGTTCTCGCATAGTAACAGACACTCAGATGTTATAGAGCATGAATGTCATTGTTATTTTTTCAACAGTTTATCGTCAGCTAATCTTACTTGTTTTGTTTGTTTTAGTAACAGCAAAAACTATTAAGATTCAAAGATTCAAGAACAATGATTTCTTAGGATTATAGTTTTGACGCTTTCAATGTATTCTCTCTGTAGCATTTTTTTTTTTTGAAATGGACAAACTATTTAAAAGTAGGAAGGAAGGAAAGAAGGAAGGGAAAGAAAATAACTTGCTGGCCCACATGCTAGAACCAAAATCCGAAGAAAAGTAATCCTGAAATGATTTAAACCAAACTAAAAGAAATACATCCTCATGTTTCATTTTGGTTTGTTGGTTTATTTCACAAATACATGAAATAAATATTTTCTTTTAGCTTTTTTAGCACAAGAATTTGGTAAATCAGGAAACTGAATAGGGCAAAAGAATGGTAAACAATGTGGAAACCCAGAAAATCTTAAAGATTAGTGGTCCCTAATTATTTTTGAAAATTATTTACCATATGTAACTTCCCTGCATCTTTGGACCATTATCAAACAGTACATCTAAAAGCTGAACTGTAAAATCAACCTTGTCCAAAAGTTCCTACATGATTAGAATAGCTTCCTATTACCAATTCCAGTTTATTATGTGTAGTTGATCCATGACTTGGTTTACATGACAGTATGTGTTTGTGCTGTGTATTCTCTGCAGTAGTCTCTATCTACAGGCTTATCCATTCTCTCTAGCTTGTTTTCCTCAAGTTAAAAATTAAGACCAAGTCAATTTCTGCCAGCCATTCCCAGGTAAGGTTCTGACAAAGTGTCTATTAACTAGGTACTCCATTCCTACCTAAAATTAATAATTAAAACTATAGCTTTATTATTATGGAAAATTATTTTCGGAACTCATTAAAAGAAAAGCTCTTGTTAATCGTTATTATTGGTATCATTATTTATTTGACATCATGAGCCTCTTAAGAAAAGCAAATGGATAGGACAGGGGGTATACCTAGTGGTAGAGCTGATACTTAATGTGCCTGAAGCCCTAGGTTCAATCCCCAGGACAAAAAAAAAAAAAAAAAAAAAGCAAATGCACAAAACATGCATTCTCTTTTATAAAATATTTATAAATGATGTCATAAATAAAATTGTTCAAGATTATGAGAAGGTTGGCAGGACTGGGGCTTGAACTCAAGGCCTCACTCTTGCTAGGCAGGCATTGTACCACTTGAGCTCTCTGCCAGCCCCGTCTATTAATTTTTAAAGTCTAGATATGAGTCATTTAAAGATGCAAGATGTACATTTCCAGCACTTTTATGTACTGGTTTATGCTTCTGTGGTTCTGAACACAAATTCAATCAAGACTTAAAGAAACAAGAAGATATTTTGATCTAAATGCTATATGTATTCACAAAGGAATGAGTTTGGTTTCTTTTCTACTTTGTAATGCAAAGAGTTGTAGTTCACCAAATCAGATGAAATAAACCATTAATTTGACAGTCTCAGTTCTCATAGTCCTATTGATTCAGAAAGCTGAAAACAGTTATGGAGGCTTATTGGCTCCAATTAGGAGTCGTGAAGCTCAAGAGGTTAAAAGAAACAGATACTGCACCGAGAGAGGAATCATTCAGTAACAGAATCCTTAGCATTTTATCATGAATGAGTATAAGCTTTGGTCTCCTGTGGGTTTTTGGGTACCATTTCATTTATTAGTTATCTTTATGCACATATTATATTTCAGTATATCCACAATCCTATTCCAGAGTTGATTGTATCATCTTTTGGGTTGTTTTTAGCTAGCAAAAGATATTTTACCGTATGTAAGAAGTTTCATTTCATGAATACAAGCTGAAACACTTCCATTTAAAGTCTTCTTTAAATGTTCTTAAGAAAAATTTTCAATTCTCTCTATGTAATTATAATGTGCAAGGTTATACCTCAGAATATACTCTATTGATGGATTAAACTGCATAGATTCTATAGATATGAAAGTTTTTAGCACATGCTTCATCTTGCATGGAAATAACTCCTGTCCTTAGAAGTGTGGAACAGTTCTTCTCCCTTCCCAATAAGAAGTCTTGCTAAGACTCATGACCACCCTTCATGCATATAAATAATACATATCTATAATGCTGTCCTTTCATATTAAGAGCTTAGTAAATAAGAGAATCAAGGAGGAAATGGTATTCACATTGCAAAGACTAATGTGTAATGAAGCAATAAAATATTATTTATATCTACTATTATGAAAAGTCAACATTTTTTCAAACATTCCTTTCAGAATGCCTATTTTTCTGTATTTTAACTTAGTGATAGAAATGTCATTTTTCTTCTTAATGATCACAATATATTTGTATCTTGGATAACTTTTCATGGTTTGTCATAATCGGATGATAGGAAGACATTTTTTATGAAGTGTGGTGATGCTGATGTGGAAAGACTCGATACTAGTATCAATTATCAGTTATAAAATCCTTAGTTATCATTTGTTAACAAATCTACAGTTGAAAAACCTTTTCACCAACTTGGCAGTAGCTTAAAATTTGCTGTACAATGAATATGATCCAACTCTAGTAGAGGATGACTGTAAATCCAAGTATATTTAAAAAAAGAAAAAATAAAATTATTGCAATAAATCTAACATTGCAGCAACCAATTCAGAGAGCTTAATTATGACACTACTAAATGTGAAAATCTATTCAGTGCTAGGAACACTTTTCGCATTACATTCACACTAAAGATTGGCTGTTAAGAGCTCATTACTGGTATTTTTCTAAAGAGTGGTTTATTAAACACAGTTACCTAATAAGCATCTTTGGTGGTGCAAATTGCTGAAAACAGTAATGAGTCTGATTAGACTTCATTTCAATTACGACAGCTTGTCTAGGAAAAAAAATTGCTATATATATGTATATATATTTGGAATCTAGCTACAAGGCACTGCAGAATTTAAAAAAGAAAAAAGCTACCTCTACATATCTTTCACACAACTCACTAATGAAGAGAGAATTGTCCAAGTCATCATCCAATTTGCACACTGGAAAGCTGGATAGACAAAGTGGACGAACAATCATGTTTGCTTAAAAACAGCAATGTCTGCCTTGACTAATATGTCTAAATAAGGTCACCGTTAGTCTCTATCTGGGTTTTTTTTTTTCTCCTTCTTCTTCTCTTAGTAATATAAAGCAATAAAGAAGGTGGAAACTTAAAAATGATTCATTCAATTGAGTTTGTGGAGGTTATTCTTCAGATTAATAGGCTCACCTTTAAATGTTTTATCTAAGGATCTGCTACTTAAAAGTCATAACAATACAGAAAGCTGTCAGGCTATGCATGCTAGTTATCAGTCCTATTTTGAATGCATATATCGGAAGGGAAAAATTTAACAACAAAGCCTTATGAATGTGCACTAATATCTCAGAAAGTTTAAGGGAATTTTCTTTAGAAACCAAACTTGATTTTTATATTTTTTTCAAGAAGGTTTTCATTTAGTTGTATTATAGGATCAACCTCCTATTAAGTCATGCCTGGAATATTACTACTCGGATTGAAAAATAATTTAAAAACTTGATGTAAAAAGCCTTTAAGTGATTAAGCTGTCATTGTTGTCATTTGGGTACTCTGGTAACATTTTAATGCTTCTGGGAGATATGGCCAGAGACACAATCAGCTACTTTGTGCTATATTTTAATGGGTTATTTTTAAAGTATAATATCATTTGACATTGAACTGTATAAAATGATTTCTAAGCAAAATATGAAAACAGCGGCTGGATGTAGAAGCTTTAAATAAAAGGAGGACATGATAAAGGATCCTCACCTGAAAAATCTGCACAAGTTCTCTAAGTGATCATATAATACCATAAACTAAAAATGAAATATAAATGGAATTGCCATTTCTTATAGGCATTCTGATACTTTTAAAAAGATTTACTTAAGGGACAACATTTCCAGGTGTGTCAGTTCAGTGATTTGGAATGAGCTTGTACATCTATGATTAATCATTAATTCTATGAATTGTCTGTTATTATCTGTGATGTTTAAAAAGAAAAAACATATTATTGTTTAGAAAACACAGAACAGTCCTAACAGTGGAAATACTTTCCTGTTTTCTTTTCATGTAAAGTGAGACCTTCCCAAAAATGAGTATTCAGTTAGAGAAATGAGTGTTTGTGGAGTATTTTGAGATCATAACTAAGACTGAGTTTTATAAGTGTGGATATTTTTAAGAGACTTGACCTGGTTTAAGCTACAAATAATAAACATTAAGCTAAAGAAAGTTTCAAGTAATGCTTACTTTGATTTTAAAAAATATTAAGTACATATGTAATTTAATTAATTACATGTTAAATAATTTAGAATGTGTTTTTGGAGGCCTCGAAGTATCACTCAGTGGTAGAGCTTGTACAAAGCACACACAAGCTCTGGGCTCAATCCCTACAACCCCCCTCAAAAAAATCCATTAGAATATATTTCACAGTTGGAAATGATTAATAATAAAGCCAGTAAAACATGGATCATTTTTTAAGATAAGAAGAACTTCTTAAATCTCCTCTTGTATCATTTTTACTCTTATTTTCTCTATGTCCTTTCCAAACTACAAACACACATACACACTCTTATGGGCGCCTCTGTTTGACTTTTGTTGTGTAGTCTATTTATGTTACATGTAGAGTTCTATACACATTTCACTTTTTTTGTTACCTAGGAAATTTGTGTGATACGAATAAGATAATACACAATTTGAAAAAGCAGAAAGATTTGACTTTCTAACTTTTTTAGCATAAGAAACTAAAACTGACAAATTTACATTTTTCTTTCAAATTATCTGTGCATTTAAATATATGACTGAAAAATCTTCCCTTTTCTTCCAAAATTTTTAGCAAACACTGTACTTGTCAATAACTAAAGAGGTAACTAATGTAGTTTCTAATCATCAATAAAAAAATATAAAATTATAGAATAGTTTAGACCACAGAAAGATAACATTCTTCTAGCTTTTAACCCTACTGAAAACAGTATTGAAAGCAACTTAATTTTTTAGTTGCTCTTGGAAGTCATGCTTACTTACAGCAGAAGAGAATTGTATTGTAGTTATTTGGGGAATTATAAGCAAAAGAAAGATGTACTGTGTTTAGTACGCAGACTGGCTCAGCCATTTTATTCAATTTAGCCAAAGTCTCTACTTTTTAAACATAATGCCATTACCCATCATCATAATTGATGAAGTTGTGAGGTTAAATATTGTCATAAATAACACAGTGAAACTGAAATTGTAATTTCTTTACTTGTTTTCCCTCCTCTTCTTAACAGTTTCTCTGAATTGGTTTTTGGGCACCTCCTCCAGCACAGAAAATGCCACTTCCTTTGAGGATGCTATGTCCCCTCCCACTTCTGTCTCATTATGCAGTATTCTTTGTTTTTACAAATGGAAAAGCCAACAGCACTAATGATGGGACTGTCATTCACACTGCACTTTAACAGTGTTCTGTTTATCTGGAAATCAAAGCATCCCAATTATTTGTGGCACTTGGGTTATCCCACCAGGCTGTGGAATGGGTCAGGATAGGGAGAATGGAAAGGGGATCAAGCTACTATTACTGTTAAGGGTTCTTTACTTTTAATCCTGGACTGCACTGGTTGTATTCTAAAGCAGTCTGTCTTTATATGTCCTCTTAGGTGGAAGAAACAAAACTCGTTTCCTATGTAGCTTTTTCCACTGCCTTCAGATCAAAGTTATATTCTTCAGGCTGGACTAAATTATACACAGGTCCCAGGAGTGAAGGACACTGCATTAATGCACTACGTCACCCAGCCTTGACTATAGCATTATTTTTTTTCAAAGTCCAAGACACTATTTTGCTATTACATTAAAAATTAATGAACAAATTTCCAAAAAGAGAAAAATACAGAAATAACCTAAATGAATTTTGTCTGTGCTTTAAACACTTTAGTGACAAATTTTTAAGGAGAATGAAGGGTCGTATACTTAATATGTGAAAAATATTCTTACTTCTCTGTCTAATTTCATGAAAGAACCCTTAGTCTTAAATAAGTAGCCTTATGTATCTATTTTGTTTTATGTAATCTGTCTTTCTAGTATAAGGCTCCAGAGGAACACTGAAAAGAACATGAATGCAAATTCACTTTACACAAGGTTGCAAGGTTTGGGAGATTCCAAATTTGTTAATTGACCCTTGTCAGCTTTGTGTGCTGGGCATAAATGAATAGAGTTTTCTTTAAGTATAACTAAATTGAGCTTTACATTTAGATACATGAAATAGAACACACACATACAAGTAAATATTTACAAATAGCTGTAAGTGCCCACAATGGTTAGCATCTTCAGATTGTGACTGAGGAAATAAAACAGCCATATTCTAATTCAAGGTGGCACCATGACAGGTACGTGTTAATTAAATGTTCAAATATGCTATAAAGCAAAACCAGCTGTAATAACCTTAAATTTTTAAGATGGTGGTAATTGTTATTTCTGAAATGTCCATTACACACACACACAAAAAAAGATTCAAACCCTTAGGAAATGTACAATACTTTTGGCATTTAGATTCCTTTTTCTGGGTCAATCATACAGGCTGGATACCATGAATCTAGCATGGGGCTCTCCGGTTGTGTTAACCCCATTTATCACTGCATGCTACAGCTCACCTGTTATTTACACACATAAGAGGGTTGATCCTGCAGAACAAGGGGAGTGCTTTGTTGTGACACAGAGCATACATATTCATTAGCCCCACCAATCCCTATGGACATACGTGGTGTGTCCTGATGATCTTTGTACGACAAACAGAACTGGGGGAGGGCAGATAGTCTTAATGGATAGAAAAATAACCATGGGAAAAGGAAGGAGATGGCGTGAGAAATAAAGGTCATAAAGCAGCAACTTTAGAGGCTAACTACAAAGAACCATTTAAACTGATTACGAATTGTCTAAGATTCACAAAGGAACACAAAAAATATAACATTTGCCTCAATATGAGAAAAACATTCCTCTCACCTCAGACTCTTACCTTTGCAGGAGCTTATAACATCTAAAACTTAGTACTAAGATTTAGAGTACAAGTTCATTTATATACTTTAAGTTATATGTATATGTACAGTCATGTATTAATGTGAATTGCCATAGCATATACCAGTTTTGACAGTGTTTTTTTTATTTAGTGAAGATCCAAAATACTTTATGCAAAACCCTTTTAAAAACCCACACCTCCCCTGCAAGCACAGAAACATGTCAAAATTTTAATTTTAAACAACATGGATTTCTGTGTGTGATCATATGCTCACTTGTATACTTTTATTTAAGTATTGGAAATTTTAAGGTCCACTCACAGGGGAAAAGAGTACTTATTTGAATTATTATCATGACTTCCTGAGTTGCTGTAAATGATATGATGTGTATCTTGATCATATATTAAGTATAAGCTCAGTTGTCTAAAAGTGATCTTTCCTTCGTAAGCATAAATGCTTTGCTTTCATCATAAATATGTTATGAGGATGAAATCTTCTTATATATATCTAGTGTATTAAAAGTAATATTCAGTCAGATCCATGCATACCATATTTTGTCGTTAATATGAAATACCGGCAAAATAGTCATTTTTCATTCAGTCATGTTTTGATGAGTATTTTCTTGCTATGACTAAAGTTTAATGCATTTTAGGGAATCTAACTCAAATCATAAACTACCTGCTTAACTTTAAATTTTAGGACATGGTATATTCCTTCCTAGTGCAAGTCATCATGCCTCTAACATTTGAACACAGGTTCTTACTAAGTCCAAGAACTTAAGAACTAAGTCCAAGTGGTACAAGAACTACCACTTATCATTCATCTCACATCCTCCTGTAAGAAAAAGACAACATACTATTGCAGCATCTTAAGCAAACTTTCAGTTGTACTGAAACTCATGCAGGTGACTAATAGGAGATCTTTACTATTAGATTAAGCATTGGTTTATGGTATCAAAATCAACAGCACATCCAAAAAAATACCTGAGGAAGTGTAGAAATGGACATATGGAAAAACAGCAAGAAATAGTACCTGGCAAATTAGAAAAAAGGGGGAAACTGAATCAGTAATCTATGGCCCGGTTTATTAAGATACCATTATCCCTCATTCCATACTCTTACACTAAAGACACTGAATCAAGAAGAAATTTTTCAGTTATTTTCCCTGTGCTCTAATTAAGAGGTCAGGGATGTTTTCTTATTAAAGAAATAGTATTTGGAGAAATTTTCTTTTCTACATTCTTTTCTTGACTACATTGTTTAAGAGGTTGTAGATTAGTATATTTACCTTCTACTTTTCAAGAAAATGTACTTATGTAGAAAAAAACCTGAAGCTTGAAGCTCCAGAGTGGAATCACAAATTGAAATGCCTTTGTGACTTAGAAGATATAAAAATACCTGATGTAATATGGAGTAGGGCTCCATGATAAAGTAGAATGGGTGGGCTTTGCTCAGAGGGCTCTGGTCCTAAGATTCAGTCAGCTGTTGCTGGGCAAGAAGGAGGTGCTGTAGAACTTTTAGCTTGTCTTAAAAATGAAAAATACTGATTATTTAAAATATGAAGATGACTTTTTTTAACCCTATACTGGCCATAGTTGTGTTACCCTCAGGCTATCAGGTTGCAATTTCTCTGTAAGAAATTTTTCTGTAAGAAATGCTTCTTACTAAGGACCATTTAACCAGAAACACCTGCATGATTGTTTTTAAAAGGATTGCTTCATGCAAATGTAGTGGAAAGGGTGGAGAGGAGTGTAGCTGCAAATGTATTATAATTTGAAATGTTGAGCTGTAGAAGTGTGATTTAAGTAGAAAAATCATTTGACAGTAGTAAGTACAGGTTTTGAGAACATTCTTGATTGGTTTTACCCTAAATTCTTTGTTTCTTAGTTTTGTTCTCTAAAATGTTGAATCACTAGTAACATTAAAAATAAATAAGATACTATGAAAACATTTTGAATTTTTGACACTTTTTTTGATTAAGGAGATCATGCTTTGTGTTTTCCTGAGAAGGAAAGAATTTCTATACTTTTTAAAAACCAACACTGATACCGGAATGTGTTCCTTTCAATAGCTGTCCTGAAGTTGAAAGAAAACTGATTTGATTTATAAAATTTGGGGAGTGATTTTACTTTTTTGTTGTTTTGTTTTTATGCTTAATTTAACTCTGGCTTTTAAAAAGCAAAATAATAGCAAGTAATATTTGTATAGTTCACACGTGGAAAATATTTTCACAAAATATTATTACTTTAGGTAATCCTAGTAGCAGTCTAATAAGGTAGGCAATGTGTTTATTGTCTGCAGTTTGTAGCTGAGGAAAGGGAATGTGTTGTGCATAAACAGCTTAACCAGGGCTAGAACAAGAGATGACACATGTAGACCTTACCGGGGGCTGATGTACAAGCCTAGACTGTTTACTCCCCAATCGAAATTCTAAACTTCTTTGTGTCTGTTTGGTTTCTTTCTATGCCAACAATCTAATAATGGCTCCAAATAAGATTCTGAATTACACAAAACAGTACCCAACTCCACAAGTACACCACAGTAAGTAAAATGCCAAACTGAAGTGAGGCTGTCAGTTGTACTGGGACATTTTTAAGTTCTCTTAATCCCTTAAACCAAAGATTCCAGTTCTAGAAATTTTAAATGTGAAATTATGAAGAGGACAGAAAGCTGAAAGCTTTCATCACACTGTAAAGTAAAACACAACAACCAGAAAAAGAAAGAAAGAAAAAAACAGATTCATATATTTAAATGCATAGTGTGGAACCCCAAGGCTTTGAATATAGGGGGCCTTCAATTTATAGACAAAATAAACTTCAGACTCTATCATCTATCACATTCATATTATAAAAGACTTATACAGACCTTGGAACCAAATTAAATAAATTCAAAAGACTGTAATTTCTCTGTTTCTACCCCCCACTCTCCCCATCACACACACTTTTTCCCTTACTAATTCTAAATTTTAGCTCTAATATCATATTTTAAGGCTAGGAAATACCAGGAAATGGAGTGAAGAAACTTCCATATCAAGTGGCCAGTAATACTAGATACTGCTGTGTTGAACTCTTAGCTGACAAAGATGAGGGGAGAAGAGAAGGCTGCTGAGTCTGCACAAACACTTCATCGGGTCCTCACTCCCTTGAAGAATAACAATGTGGAAATATTGCACAGGGCCAGGATGCAGAACCAGGAGGTTTGTAATCCCTCTCTCAGAAGGCCCTTCAATGCATAAAACTATATTTTGAGTCAATGAATTTCTTACTCTGTACTTGAAATTTTGGGTGCTCTTTGTGTTTTTAATACCATTGCTGACCTAAGAGATGATGAATTTATTACATTAGGCTAAGGAGACTGAGAAATATAATTACTTTGTTGCATTTGCTCCAGTGGTGATTGTTTTCTAGAGAGAAACTTGCTAAATATTGTATTTTTTTAAAGTATTAAAAACATAATAATGAAAATTTTGAAGGTATAGTATAGTAGCACAAAGGAATATAATAGGCAATAGTGGTGTCTTCATGCAGGCCTATGTGAGTTCTGTACAGCTACCCTAGAGCAAGCAAGCCTACCATGCCTGCAGGTATTTGCCTCCAATCCCTGCCCCTAGGAAGTCTGAGAAAAACCTACAAATGAGGGCAGAGTCCCATGCAGCCAGAACTAGCCTATGGGAACATGGGAGAAGAGCTGCATTTGCAGACCTGAGAAACTGTTGATAGCATTTGTCTATTGGGGGTTGGGTAAATTAGTGCATGCCTCAAATTAGTATTTCCAGGAAGGCATGCTGAAAATAGATTTTAGAAGGCATAGCTTTTTATTTTTAACTTCCTCCCATTCTGAATATCGGTTTTATGACCTTCATTTTTTTTATATAACTTCTGTATAAATGTTTCTTTATAATTTTGAAACTATGGCAAAACTTTTAAGGGTATTAGAGTTGTTTTGTTTCAGAACTAATTAAAGAACAAAAGGTAAAAAAGTAAAGCAAAAAGGTAGTAATTGGTTAGTTTTTAAACCTAAGTTCTAAAATGGTAAGTAATGACACAATTGTTACAAATGATTGCAAATGTTATGCAGACTACCCAGTTATGTAGAAAATAAAGATTTGTTCATTTATATATACATAAGTTCATCCTGTCACAATAAAATAAGAAAAAACACTCAAACATTTTACTGTAGTATTTGCCATCCAATGTAACACATAAAAAAAGGTCTTAAAAGCAATTTTCTATTAAATTATGCATTTTAAAAAACAAACACACTGCACTGTAAAATTTGCCAGCTGCTTAAGAATTTTCTCATTCTTTCAAAAATAAAATTAATGTTTTGAAACAATTCTTTTTTTTATCTTTAAGAGCTATTATTCTTAGTTTCCCCCTGTTGTCTGAATTTTGGAGAATTTGAGGAGTGGGCTGCGGTTAGTTTTTTGGAGACAACCTTACAATGTAGCCCAGGCTGGCCTTAAACTTTTGATCCACCTGCCTCAACCTCCAGAGTTCTGGGATTACAATCATGTGCCATGAAGCCTGACTGTTTTCTGCATTTTTATTTTACCTATTTAAGCTATTTTCAAACAACAGTGAGAATTACTATTTTGGAGTCAAATTTCTAATAATGCTAGAATAGGGTCATTTCTTTGATTTTTCTCTTCATGTTCTGAGGAGAAATCATATCAAAGCTGTTTTTAAAACCTGTCTCATTATTTGGGTGCCAAGTTAGGTGACAAGAGAGTACAGCTTCTCACAGATACAGCAATGCAGTCAATCGGGGCATGATATTTTGTTCAAAGAACATTTGGCTCTGTGTTTTTCTTCTACTCACATCAAAAATAGCATCACCAAAAAGCAGAACAACAATAACAACAAAAACAAGCTTGGTATTACTTCCAATTAGTGTTAAAAAACAAGAAATTGGTGAAAAGGCTCTTTAAGCTTCCAAGGCCATGACAATCTACTGAACACTGATTTCTTCAGATCTCACTAATCTCAAGACCTAGTTTATGATTAACTACTATTAACTTGTGCTTTCAAATAACATTAATGATTTCAGAGCACTGTGTAAATTCTTATGTTTTGGGGGATATGAACAATTCGGTTCTCTTAAGATTAATCAAAACTCAGTCTTATCTTTTGCAGCCTGTGAAGGTTATTGTTACTTAGTATGCATCAATAAATAAACTTTCAATTATCTTGGTAAGCACATCCAAAAATAACTTGAGAATGAAAAGGCAATGATGTATCCAGTAATTATTCCAAATAAATAATTTTGATGGATAGGATCTTTGCCTAATTTCAGATGAAAAAGGAAATCTTATGAAATTTAATTAGTTTTGCTCAAGTTGAACTATGCAGAAATACCCAGTGAAAATGGAAAATCTATTTTCTTTAGCCTGTATACTACTATTTTTTACAATGATTGTAACTTATCAAAATCATTTTTGCATTTCTTATAAATGATCTTAACAAGAAAATATTATTTAAGCTAATACATGTAGATGGTTCCCACCTCCTGTTTTTGTTTTGTTTTTAAATTTCTAAATGTAAAGCAGTTTTGCTTCATTAAAGGCTGTTCTTTTTATCATGTTTGTTCATTAACTAATTTTAACATTATTTAGGCCAGTTAAAAAGAAGCCATATCCTTTAACCTGTGCTTGTGCTTGTGCTCGTGCTCGTGTGTTTGTGCGCACGTGTGTGTGTGTGTGTGTGTGTGTGTGTGTGTGTGTTGTGGAAATTCCATTACTGTAACTGCTAGATGATTTTTTGAGCCCTTGCTTCAAAACATTTAATCACGTTTCTTCCTTATCAATCTAATAAAACGTTCAATTATAGAATATGTTCTTGTTTTCTCTACTCAATATTTTGATAACTTTTAAAGAAAAAAAGACCTAATAGAAATTCCCTGGAAATAATTTACAGGGCTAATGAATTTGTAAGTCTTTTAGGCAGTTCTATATTACAATCACATTAATATTCTCTCCTTTTTATAAGGCTTGAAGTAAATCCCATGGCACTAGAAGAATTTAGATACTGATTACTTGCGATTGGTTCCTGGTGATTTGCTCTTAATAATTTCCAGTTGGATTTAATGAAAGTATGATTCCTGAAATGCCGCTTCATTAAAATTGCATCTTTTCCCCTTTAAGTGTGCTTTCCATCATTTCACCCATTTTGTGGTATGTTTTTCTCCTCTTAGAAAGTAATGATTGAGAAAGCAGAAACAATTAAGAATATCACTTTAGGTTTTCCTAGAACACACCCTGAGTTTCTCTGAATGAAACGATGCAATGTACACTTCATCAGGGTTTATAGTATTATTTTCCAACTTAGCAAGATGACTTTAAAACATATAAACTTTTAAAACAAATCTATAAAGATTTGGGGTAGCTGAGGGAATGTGAAGAAAGAATCTGTTGCATATACAAGAGAAGTAATGTCTTTAGTATTTTTACTAAATATACAGATATATATAAAGGTTGATTAAGTTATACCGTGCAGCATTCAGACTTAATTTAACCGAGTTGGTGATTTGCAAATGAATGTCTACATGGATCCTTTTTAAAAATCCAAATGCAAATGAGTACGATTGCAGTAAAATATATTTGCAAATGAATCCTGTTGCTTTATTCGTTTATTGTGTAATTACTGCAATCCTTCCCACCTTGTTTTCAGTATTTCTTAATCATTAAGTCGGAAGCATGACAGCAGTGCCAGCCCTGGCATGATTCTCTTTGACTAAAACCTTGTAAATTAACACAATTAGCGCAGCATCATCCTGCTAATTAACTTCCAGTGTCTGGTGCAGTGGTTTTGCAAACAAGGAAGAGGGAGTCAGAAGGGAATCAACATGCCATTCTGTTACCAAACTGTGTGCTATATTCAGTTTAGCTCAGTGACTCAAAGCTGGCCATGTCAGAAGCCAGAGTCGGGCAATGAAGAGCTAAGGGGTTGGGAGAGGAAAGCAGAAGGGGGTAGGAGCTGTCAACACTGCCTGGTCATTCAGAAAGGAGCTGAGGCCACAGATGCTTCATTTAGACCAGGCTTCCTTCTTATCAAGGAATCTCTGCCAGAGGGCAGAAGACAGTTCGCAAAATTCTCTTTGGGTAATACAGAAGAGATTAAGGAGTCCTGCTTAATATAGCTGTACCAGAATAGGAAGTGTTGGAACCAAGCAGAGATTAGAATGGGATGAGCCAGCTCTAGGAAATAGAATAGGGTTCCCGTGCTCTTTGGTAACTAACTGTGTGAGTCCTCAAGGGTGCATTATAAATAAATCTCTTTGGGCACTACTTTCAAAATCTGTGAAACAGAGTAACTTCTAAGGTCTCTTTAAAATTTTAAATTCAAATAGCCCTCTAATTCTAACTGCTTAGTACTTTCTCTTAAATGAGAAAATACCCATTTTATAGTGTGCTGAACAGTCACCTTTCTTCAATTAGTAATCTAGCAAATGATAGAATTACCCATATGATCTTACTGCCTAGTTGTACTCTTCGAGCTTCTGGCACAAGCAGCTTCCTATAGAAATATAAAAGAGTTAGAATCCAGATTGTCTCTCCATTCTTATATTCCTTCCACCCATTTCCTCTCTCTCTCTCTTAGGCATGTTCTGCCCTCCCCTCTTAGTACCTTGGAGGCTGTAAGGGGAGGAGGGATTATAAGAGAAGGAAGGAGCCTGCTAGAAGACCGACAGACAAGTGATGCTTGTTTTTTTCAGACTCAACAACAGAACTGAGAGGCAGCAAGGAGCCAGTTGTAATTCATACCGAGTTGTAGGCTTTGTGTGATGAAAGCGATGGAGCGCTGCCTGGGAGATTGCTTTGCTGCACTCCACGAAGCAGATTTGAAACTGTCGTGGACCACTTTAGATGAGAGTTGGATTATGGAATGACCTGCTATGTCTGTGTCATATTGTTCTGCGCAGGGAGCATTATACTGTGCTAACTAGGTGTTCAGTACCAAATAAGAACAGTATCCTAGATGTGATCTGTCAGCTGTGTCTCATTTTTATACTGTTAAAATACAAAACAGAAACTGTGATGTGAAGACACAGAATAGCCAGAGAGTGTGCATGTTAATTCTATCCCATTCCAGATATTTAGAATGTATGCATATTTTATGATAAGAAACTGTGATTGAATTCTAATTTGACAGGCATGTGTGTGTACATATATATGTTTGTGTGTATGTATAAATAGTATATAATTCGACAGGCTTGATAGAAATACATTGCTTATTACTTATTTTTTCTTAAATTGTATCTTCTGCAGTTTTCTTTTACATTCAGTTTGCTTTTCACAGGGCTGAAGTTTAGTCTACTTTAAAGAGGTCATGTGATAAAGGTCATAGGCATAACACACTGTGGAGATAACTTACATTGTAGATATCGTTGATGGAAGATAACAGGTCACAAAAGAAGTTTGGGGAGAAAGCTTTAAGAGTTCTGATGAATAGTTAAGTAAATTAACTGTTTCTGCCTCCCCTCCCCAATCCTCAGGCTTGAAGATGCAGTGGACGCCGGAGCATGCCCAGTGGCCAGAACAGCACTTTGACATCACCTCGACCACTCGGTCTCCTGCCCACAAAGTTGAAGCCTACAGAGGCCATTTGCAGCGTACCTACCAGTACGCCTGGGCAAATGATGATATATCTGCTCTGACAGCATCCAACTTATTAAAAAAATACGCAGAGAAGTATTCTGGCATTTTGGAAGGTCCTGTGGACCGTCCGGTACTCAGCAACTATTCAGATGCACCAACAGGACTAGTGAATGGTCGGAAAAATGAAAGCGAGCCCTGGCAGCCTTCCTTGAATTCGGAAGCTGTTTATTCCATGAACTGTGTTCCTGATGTTATCACAGCCAGCAAAGCTGGAGTCAGTTCAGCCCTCCCTCCAGCAGACGTTTCTGCAAGTATCGGGAGCTCTCCTGGGGTGGCCAGCAACCTGACAGAACCTAGTTATTCAAGCAGTACCTGTGGAAGTCACACCGTACCTAGTCTTCACGCAGGGCTCCCATCTCAGGAATATGCCCCAGGATACAATGGATCATATTTGCATTCTACATACAGTAGCCAGCCAGCACCTGCACTTCCTTCACCTCATCCATCTCCTTTGCATAGCTCTGGGCTCCTGCAGCCACCACCACCTCCTCCTCCGCCACCAGCCCTGGTCCCAGGCTACAATGGGACTTCTAACCTCTCTAGTTACAGCTATCCCTCTGCTAGCTATCCTCCTCAAACTGCTGTGGGGTCAGGGTATAGCCCTGGAGGTGCACCTCCTCCTCCTTCAGCATACCTGCCTTCAGGAATTCCTGCTCCCACCCCTTTGCCCCCCACCACAGTTCCTGGCTACACCTACCAGGGTCATGGTTTGACACCTATCGCACCCTCGGCTCTGACAAACAGTTCAGCAAGTTCTCTCAAAAGGAAAGCTTTCTATATGGCAGGGCAAGGAGATATAGACTCCAGTTATGGAAATTACAGCTATGGCCAACAGAGATCTACCCAGAGTCCTATGTACAGAATGCCCGACAACAGCATTTCAAATACAAATCGGGGGAATGGCTTTGACAGAAGTGCTGAAGCATCTTCCCTAGCATTTAAGCCAACGAAGCAGCTAATGTCCGCTGATCAGCAAAGAAAATTCAGCAGCCAGTCCAGTAGGGCTCTGACCCCTCCTTCCTACAGTACTGCTAAAAATTCATTGGGATCAAGATCCAGTGAATCCTTTGGGAAGTACACTTCGCCGGTAATGAGTGAGCATGGGGATGAACACAGGCAGCTCCTCTCTCACCCAATGCAAGGCCCTGGACTCCGTGCAGCTACCTCATCCAACCACTCTGTGGACGAGCAACTGAAGAACACTGACACACACCTTATTGACCTGGTAACCAATGAGATTATTACCCAAGGACCTCCAGTGGACTGGAATGACATTGCTGGTCTTGACCTAGTGAAGGCTGTCATTAAAGAGGAGGTTTTGTGGCCGGTGTTGAGGTCAGATGCGTTCAGTGGGCTAACGGCCTTACCTCGGAGCATCCTTTTATTTGGACCTCGGGGAACAGGCAAAACATTATTGGGCAGATGCATAGCTAGTCAGCTGGGGGCCACATTTTTCAAAATTGCTGGTTCAGGATTAGTCTCCAAATGGTTAGGAGAAGCAGAGAAAATTATCCATGCTTCTTTTCTTGTGGCCAGGTGTCGCCAGCCCTCAGTAATTTTTGTTAGTGACATTGACATGCTTCTCTCCTCTCAAGTAAGTGAGGAACACAGTCCAGTAAGTCGGATGAGAACCGAATTTCTGATGCAGCTGGACACTGTACTAACTTCAGCTGAGGACCAAATCGTAGTAATTTGTGCCACCAGTAAACCTGAAGAAATAGATGAATCTCTTCGGAGGTACTTCATGAAACGACTTTTAATCCCACTTCCTGACAGCACAGCGAGGCACCAGATAATAGTACAACTGCTCTCACAGCACAATTACTGTCTCAATGACAAGGAGTTTGCACTGCTCGTCCAGCGCACAGAAGGCTTTTCTGGACTAGACGTGGCTCATTTGTGTCAGGAAGCAGCGGTGGGCCCACTCCATGCTATGCCAGCCACGGACCTCTCAGCCATTATGCCCAGCCAGTTGAGGCCCATTACATATCAAGACTTTGAAAATGCTTTCTGCAAGATTCAGCCTAGCATATCTCAAAAAGAGCTTGATATGTATGTTGAATGGAACAAAATGTTTGGTTGCAGTCAGTGATAACGTCTTTAAAAAAATATATAATGAATGTTGGCACACACACATAAAACCTGCTACATAGGGAGTAGAGCCCTTCCCAGTAGTGTTTAAATTGCAAAGGGCACTGGGGAAGACAACGATTAAGTTGCATCTTTAGAGTCAGGGTAGATTTGGAGGAAAAGTGCATCAAATGAGAGCTTCTGATTTGAAAGCCCCAGATGACAGAAAGCATATGTGAATGCTCAGTTCAGTTCAAGCTAGACAACACTCACCAAGGAGCAAGGTGCAAGTGTGTTGATTTCAGAAGGACATGAACCTCGTGTGTTGATTCCATTCTGCTGTTCTCGAGATTTAGTTGCTGTCAAGTGCCTGGAGTGGTGCTTTATTTTTTGTTTGCCTCACAATTACATTGGTGGCATGTGCTAATATAAAGAGCTTTAACTTCAAACATTATTGGACTAAAGAGATGAACGGTTGTGTTACGACAGAAAACCAGATTTTTGCCATTTTAAGAGCAACAGTATTCCTCAATCCTGTCTGTTCTGCAGTATTAAGCTAAGAACAGGTAAAACAGGGTAACGGTAATCTGGACCTTAATTTCTGCTGTTCATTTCTTTTAATGTTCTTGTCTGCAAAAACTCAGGAAAGTGATTGTGATTTGTACAGTACCTCAAAGGAATGTGTTGAAAGCACTATGTACTGCTGAGAGTAATAGGATAGGCTTCAATGTTACTTTATATTAAAATGTATGTTTACCTCAATGATTGGAAAATAGCAAGGAAATTACTTTGAATGTATCCAGAAAAATACTGAAGTGTGATACAGCTGAATATTTACAATTTAAAGTAGAAATGGAAGGATTTTTTTTAAAGTTCTTTTACTAATGATGGGGAATTAACCAGAGCAGAATAATTCTTAATTTCAATAACTGCAAGAGTTCTTAGTGCATTGCTCCTTGATAATTAAATGAAAAGGTACACTGGTTAATTAAAAGCTACTTATTCAGTTTGTGTTAGTGTCTAGAACAGTCAGCCACAGACCTTTTAGAACCCTGAAAGTCACAGTACCTGAAAACTATGACTGCCTTTTACTACATAGGTGGTAGCAGTGGTGGTGGTAGTTTGCAAGTTATCTCTTAAACTGCTGGGAATGGTGTCATTCTGTTCATGAATCTAGTTTATAGGCTTGCCATGCTGTTGATAGAATGCAGAGGATAGCAACCAAAACAACAAAAAGTAAACCTTATATCCATAAGGAACCTCTACATCTCCTCCCCTTTTGGACTTCACTCTTGTCAGTGCAATTTTGCTTCTCATTTTGAAATCTGGGCTTTAGTGCTCCTGCTGTTCATTTCTACCTCAGTTTTGTTACATTTCTCTTGGAAAGTAAAGTGGAAAATTGGAAGTAGACACATACCACAGTACAGCTTGCCAAACATGTTACTCTTTTTCTCCCATCTCTCCCAAGAAATCTAGTTTCCCAAAACATCAGTCTTTCTGTGTATTTCAACCTCAGTCCATGACCCCCTCCCAGCCTCCACCTCCACCCCACCTTGACATGTGTGGCATTTTTCTCACTTTCCCCATTCCTTTCTTGCTTCCCACCAAGTTGTTCTTTGTATCCTTTAATGCTTTATGTGCAACTTCTTATTGAAAACTGGCTGATGTTTGCCAGTGCCTCTCAACAGTTACAGTGCGGGGATGTAGCTTTCCAAAGCTGCTACCCATGCTGAAGCAGAACAGCCTGGTGTTTTGAATGTAGTTTTCATGTTGTTTTTTTTTTTTTTTTCAGTATAGGGATGCAGTGACAAAACTGTTGCAAAGCACTGGCATCTTATGTATTCAATAAGTGATGTACATTTTTTGAAACATTTTAAATAAATGCAATGAGAAGCCCCAAGAAAGGTCTTTTGTTATTTTTTTTCCTTTAAAAATTTTTACTGAGCTCATCTACAATGTCAGATTCTCTGAAATATTTAACATAGAGAAAGCTAATGAAGGACTCAATATTTCTGAAATTTTATGATGCTTGACTATTAATCCCCCTTTCTAAATTTTTCATATTGATAAAAACTGAGCAAATGAACTCGAATTTAATATATTATTCTACCAACTAAAACTGTGCTTAAATATAAATATTCCATGTTAAAAGAAAACAGTGCCTTTCTTTAAGGATACAAAAATAATAATAATAATAATACTTAAGTATGTCCTCTGCTTCTCACGAGTGAGTAAACCCTATAGCCATGTTCTGGATCTACCCTGCACATCCCTGGCCGTAAGGAAATTCTAACATCCACATTAACTTGTAGGTTCATGCTGATATCACTGACAATACTTTTGTACAGTGCTGACCTATTTTCTGTCTTTCAGACATACATCTTATTTCCACCAACACATTGTATTCACTTGAAAGTATCTGGCAAGTTTTGACAAACCCAGTCTTATTTAGACAACTTTGGAAAATCCAACGTTGACCCACATTTTTGTGGCCAGTGAGACTTAATGCCAAATATTTGACTGCACTATTGTGTTTCACACTCACTTATAAAAATGAACATTAATCAAAGTCATCCATATTGGCTTTCAGCTTTAAATGACTTTACAATTAGTTGGAGATATGAATGACTTTAAAATTAGTTTGAGATATGAATGGTGAAAATCCACATATGTAGCAGAAGCTTAAGTGGTGTATGATTTTCATTTAGCCTCACAAGTTCTAGGATTGATCTCTTAGGAAACTGGGCAAGTTGTAGAAATGAAGTTCTATTGGAGAGCTAAGGCTGACCTTCGAGTAGACAGTACTCTCCTGTGGTTGTTCAATTCTACATGGCAGAATTCTGAGTGCTTCTATAGACTAACCTAATAATGAGCTCTTTCTGACCACTCATTTTGGAGCTTGTGTTGTGTTGTGTTCCCACATCCTCAGAAGTAAATGTGTACAATCGATAACAGTACAACTAAGTACTCAGGCTCCATACTCTTGACTGCTAAGAATTTGGAGAGGCTCCTAATGAAGGTAAGGTAATGAGCCAGCCCAAATTCCTTGCCGTCTGGCTAGGGGATTCCACCAGTCTAGTTAACTGCCCCTCATTTCCTTCTTCAGAACTATAATAACATTTCCAATGGGGACAAAAAGGAAGTGGAAGAAACTTCTTCGGTAGAACTATCAATAGAGCTAGTTCATAATGACCTTATATGTGACACAAATGGAAACACTCTACACTTCTGGCATGCTTCTCTCCAAAACATTTAGAACATTAGTGACAATATGGAAAACTTTGCTAACTGAGCTGATCAATGGAATGTGAAGGCAGTATACTTCAAGGCTATTTACTTTCACACAGAATGTTTATCTATTAGTCAGTTTGTATTCCACTCAAATGCAGATAGACGGGTATAATGTTTTCTTGTGCATTTGAAACCTATCAAGGAGAAAATAAACCATTCCACTAAAATACATAGGCCAAACACCATCTGGGCAAGTGATAAAAGCTATCCGGAGGCTATGCTGTGTAAAACAGCAAGGTCAATTTACATGGGTTGCATAGTACTTGACTATGCAGTTTTGAAAAGAATACATCCAAAAAATCCAAATTAATTTCTACAATAGGTCATTGTAAATTTAAATATACTTGTGGGTTGGAAAGTATGTTTTGGAGGCATTTAGAATCACTTTCTCTGAAAATATATCCAACCTGAACCAGAAAGATATTTCTGTCATCCAGCTCTCATGCTCCTGAGCAAGAATTGGGTATCACGATTATGGAATCCATATTTTGCAAAATGAAAGGGACACAGTTTGTTAAACTATTGAGGCCACTAAAGTAAAGTTCTAATATATATATATATATATATATATATATAAATATAAATATAATTAGTGTGTGTGTTTGTGTGTGTATGTGTGTATGCTGTTCTCACACCACCTATTTGAACTTTACAACAAACATCTATTTTACATTATTCAGAAGCAATGGTTACTTCCTTTCT